>NC_039492.1:293800-516826 GCF_003590095.1 Trichoplusia ni
ATCCAAATATAGCGGTAACAATTTTTTTACGATATGACGTCATACCGTTATTTAAACATACCGTAATTTTCGGGTTATTCAGTCCTATTAGCAACATCGCGGCTGTACGTTACTGTTATCGCGGGCCGCGTGGACATCTAGATTTATTCGTCATGAACCAGGACGTGGACACCACGAGGAAATGTTTATCTACTACGTACTACGCTTACTTACCAACGTTTTTGCTCGACACGTCTCCATTGCAATGCTAGAGTATTTTAACTTGAATGTTAATGCTGAGCTTATTTTAATGTCTAGGTAAAGATTTTTAAACCGATACGTATCATTAATTTAAAGTGTAAAATATCATGTTTTCGATAAAATTAAGACTACAACTATACTCTACACAAAATACGAATTATTATAAACTTAAAAATGAATAAATGATAAGTAACAAAAGACCCGCTAACATCCTATCTTTCACAAACCCTCTTTAATGAATGAAACGACCCAGACATCACGTGTCGTCAGCAAACGAAAACGCGCCACAGCCAGCACAAGTCAGCAACCACCAACTCTCAAAGAAACACTCTTGAAATAAAGAAAGCGAGACAGCACTCTACACAGTTTATAGCTCTGTCTCATTTTCACACGCGCATCAGTCTTGCGCAAAAAGTTAGTGGTAGGTCTGCAGCACAGCGTAACGATAGCGGAATCGAACCGGCGATATGTTAATGCGCGTCCGATCGTGACGCACGACGTTCATCCTGCCGGACACTTGCGGAAGATCACCACCTTGATACGTACTGAGAATATTTTTTATGTGTAAATAGCGTGGCTGTGAGTCGTTCGGAAACATTCAATGGGTTTGTTATTGGCTCCCAATAATGAGCTGAGGTTAGATATTATGTGGGCATTATGGTGCTGGGAATGTCGGCTTTAGTTGAGTACTGTTATTTCTCAGGAAATCTTGGCTTTTGTGTTCAGTTCATATTTAATTTCCCATGTAATGAAAATATCTGCCGATAATGGTGAAAAACAGGAACCATTTAAAGACTTATTAAAACAATAGTTCTCCTGCCGTTATACCAAATACCTAAGGGTCGGCAAACATCAAAAAAAGAATTAATAATGCATAAACATGCAAACACATTAAAACAGCCTTTCGATTTCATACTTTAAAATTCAGAATTAGAATTAACAACTTATCTTAAATTCAAAACATCAAATCAAATAGCATTATTAAATCTCAGAGACTTCAAACAAAAAACCTCTACAATACACATTCGAAAACTTATCTAAATCGCGAAACCAGTTCCAGAACGTCAGCCTCATTCAAATATGTAATTCCTGCTGTAACTATTAAACACCTATGATATTATCGCGGGCCTCGCATGATAGATGTACACATCCCTCTGTAGTCTGTACCCAGCCTAACAAACACAAATAAATCAAGATGTGTGCAACGATAATCGTGTCCGACTTTGTCACTCAACTCTTTGTTCGTAACTTTTTAGTAGCTTTTTTATTTTGTAACTGGCAACATTGGTAATGGCGCTCATAATGTTTTGTAGTGACGTTAAGACGACATGTTTAAAAAAAGGAACGATGTTTTAATAGATTTTTTTTTGGAGTTAGATGAATTAGATGATTGTTTTTTAGATTTTGTCTATGATTGACGGTTTAATCATGTGCCTATACTTTTTTTATGTAGATCAGATGGTTACGACACAGTTTGTTTTATGCTTTCTGACAGGTCTTTGTCTTAACTGCACATAATGATTTAATTAATTTATCCTACTTTTGTACTACCACGCCATTACTATGAATCAGTACTAACTACAAATCCCAATTTTTCCCTATCGTACTTCCTTACAAAGGTACTTGTTAAAATATTAGACATATTATTCACACAAGCAACGCCATCTATCATCACAAAATAAAACTGAAGTCGACAAGAAATTTTAGAATCCATGCTATTGATGGATGTTGGAGCAAGATATTAATAAATCGGCGTGTATTAATATTTAATGAATAAATTTTTATCTCAAGTTATCAGGGAATCTGATACGTTCAAGGTTCGTTGCATTTTGGGAGCCCTTACAACTTGTAAAGGACGTAAGAAATAAACTTCAGTTAAGTTCAGGTTTGGTCTTCAATATTAGATTCTTTAACTTATAAATTGTGCAAAAATTACTTAATTACTCCTTTGCAATAAGAACTAGCATGACCTAGTTTTTTAAACTGGCAATAAAGAAATCCAATGCAAATTGCAAGTGCTATAACTACTTTAGTTATTTCTACTTCCCATTAGAAAATTGGCATAAATAGCGTGACTGTTTATGTAAACAACTCAATAATAAACTTTACACACTCAAATGATGAACTTTTCGACTTACAGATTAGAGTCACGACTGAAGGACTCCACAAAGTCGTACAACATATAACTACCGTTCACAAGTATGTTGCTATACAGATTGTATTTACACGAAAAGTAAATAATGAGTATTTATTTATTTTCGCTATCTGTTGATAAGTGGAGTGTAGCGATTACCGTGAGTTATCAATCGAGATATGGTTCGTACCGGGCTGTGGTAGCGCGGGCGCTGCCGGGCGCGGGACGGCTGCGCTCGGCGGGACCTAGGTGATCGCTCACACGCGTCACTATCACAGATCTGTATCTCAGCGATTGTGACGCCACCGATGCACGACTATTTTAATTGGACCTCGATCACAGCCCCGATAACACCTCAACAAGATGGCGGCTTTGTTTTTTAACCCTACGTGTGTAGGCACGTGTATGACGCTTGTCGGCCGCCTTGTACCCGACATTTAACATTACATTATAATAATTCATACGAATTTTCATACGAGAACGCAAACATGCATTGTTCTCCTGCAATTCGTGAGGCAACTTCGCAGTCAAAGGGTACACCTAATCTAACAAGCTCATTGTTAAGTTCTAGTCAAAACTATGCGGGCTAGCTTTCAACGAATACATGAGTCGCATGTTTCTCTCTTGTACGAACGCAATGACATGTTTATAAAGACAAAGGGCACAGATGTATATCATTTAACGAATCGACGTTCAGTTCGCGAGAGCTGCATAAACGACACCGAGTCACGCCATCTATCTGATTGTCCGGACAACCTTTCGCCAAGCCAACAATCACAAGCTTATAACTTATTTAGCGAAAAACAGAAGCTGGAGCGCGACTAACGAACCGCGATAAGCTCGCGTTCGGTATGACGCTAACATTAAGCTGCCAGATAAAGGCAGCATTAGTCGGCCAATCGCGCGTCACCAACCAATCGTAATGACCAATCGGAACGCGCGCACACTAGGATAGCGTGACCCGAACGCAATCCGATCCGAGCAGTGTTCGTTACCGCGAGATGGCGGTCGGTGCGCGGCCGCACCAATCGTCGCGTCCATCTCGCTGTCGTGCCCATATAATGATCTTCACAGGGCCAGGAGAATGAAGTTGAGCCTCTCATTAATTGGCGTTTTGAGTCGAGATCGCTGCGCGAAAGATAGGTTAATTCCTCGCTCGGTAGAGATCGTTGTCGCTCCAAAAGGAAGGTGAGCGAACGTTTTCTGGAAATCAGATCCAATTACAACGGGGCCCGTTAAGTTTTTGTTCTGTTTGCCGCGGGCCCGCTCACGATATTGATGGACGAGCATCGGCTGTAATGACGGATCAACCGTCCCGGGTGCGCGAACTTAATCTCGTCCACATTTCTCGCATTTGTTAAGACGAGTGGCCGGTGCTCGCGCCCCACCCACGCGGCGACATTTACATAGCGCGGCCACGTCTCAATTAGGAGCGCTAATGTATGCCTCGACTCGCGAAGCCTCCATCTGACTGACGTCGACAGATACGGGACGAAACGTGACGAGTGACGACTATCGCGGGACGTCGCTGCCAACTCACCATCGCACAGCTATTAACAACACTAATAGGAGCCGATATGGCGTATATATTTTTTTTGCACTACTGTTTTACATTTGTAGATGCACACTGCTCAGTAAATAGTTCCTTATTTGTATTATTTATGTTTTCAGGTGAGGACGAGGAATGGGGAAACGAGAGCGAGGCGATGCCGGGAGAACCTCGCACACCAAGCTCAGGAGGCGAGCGCGCCGCGTCGAGCGGGGGAGCCTCGCCCGCGTCCGGGGGCTCGCCTGCCGCGTCGCCGCCTCGCCTGCGCCTCAACACCAGCCTCGCCACTGACCCGGCGCTCGCTCCGCAGGCCACCTCGCTCAAACACGAGCCACCATCACCGTCACCGCCACCACCACCGGCGCCACAAGCAAGAGACTACCTCGCTTTGACGGCGGCCGCGTTTCCAGGACTTTTTCCTGCATCTACCGCCCCGAGCTACGTATGCAAGCCGTGTGGCATTCGCTACTCGTCTCTGAGTACATTGCAAGCACATCAAGAACACTATTGTTCGAATAGATTGCCTAAGCCAACAGAAGGAGCAAACGCAACAGCTGACCCTTCAGTTGATGAGTCGAGCAGTGATGCGAAAACTCCGCGTCCTGCCGGCAAACAGTATGCGTGCACATACTGTTCATATAGTGCCGACAAGAAAGTTAGTTTGAACAGGCACATGAGGATGCATTCATCGTCGCCAGTAAGCAGCGGCACTCCAGCGCCGACACCGACCTCTAACGGTGAAGCCACAGAGGGTCCGCCGGTACAGGACCGCTACTGCGCAGACTGTGATATTCGATTTAGCTCTATCAAGACTTACCGAGCGCATAAACAGCATTATTGTAGCACAAGACAAGTTGTAAAGCAAGCGCTGGCAGCAGCTCGAGGCGGCTCGGCGACGTCCGGATCCGCGCCGCCCTCCCCGGGAGCTACTCCACCAGCGCAGAACCAGTACGCCCTCGCGTTACCGACTAATCCCATTTTAATTGTACCCTACTCACTGTTACGGAGTGCCAGTACTCTCCCGGGTGCGACACTGCCCGACCCTGATACGCCATGTTTCTTGTTACCAAATGGAACTTTCCAGCCTATCAGTCGAGCTTTATCCAACATAAACGCCGATGGAAAAGAACCTGAGGTTTTGAAATCAGCAAATAGACCTCGAGAGCCATCAAGAGACGGAGCCACTCCTCTGGACCTTAGTGTCCGGCGGTCGCCAGAATCGGTGGTAACTGATGAACACGAAAAAGAGAATAGGATACGTTCCGCGACACCCGAGCAGATAGTGTGTGCTCCTTCTCTGCCAGGATCTCCAGGCACACCGTCTCCGTCTCGAAGGTCCTCATCGCCGAGCGCAGAAAGCTCGCCTAAACGACGGCGGCGGAACTCCCGAGGGCCCACACCAAAACCTCCCAGCGTGCCCTCGCCACCTGAAGAAAAATTCACACCAATCGTTCCTCCCGCAATTCTTCCTCCTGCTCTTGCAATTCGCCTCGCATCAGAATTGCCAGTGACGGCAGCATCTCCTCAAGTGCTTGTAAAGCAAGGAGTTTCGAAGTGCAAGGAATGCAACATCGTGTTTTGCAAGTATGAGAACTACCGCATCCACAAGCGGCACTATTGCTCGGCGGGCGGCGGAGAGGAGCGCGCCAGCCCCGCGCCGCCGGAGCCGGGCCCGCCGCCGCAGTACCGCCAGCTGATCTGCCTCGCGTGCGGCATCCACTTCAGCTCGCTGGACAACTTGACGACGCACCAGTCGTTCTACTGCACGAAGCGCGAGACTCGGTCGCCGCGCAGCGTGCCGGAGGCTCCGCGGCCCACGTCGGGCTCGGAGGGAGGGTGGAAGTGTCCCTGCTGTGAGGTGGTGTCGCCCACCGCCGCCGCCGCGCAGCGCCACATGGAGGCGCACGCCGGCGTCAAGGCCTTCCGCTGCACCATCTGCCGGTACCGGGGCAACACGCTGCGAGGCATGCGCACGCATATTCGCATGCACTTCAACAACAAGAAACCTGCTGATCTGCAGGTAAGTTCGTATCACAAAATAATCACATTAATGACCAATTTTTTTGAATTATCTTACGATATTATAAGATGATGGAGATTTATCTTATTTAGAAAGTCTAAAGCTTTCTAACTCGCAGATTCAAAAAGGGTTAACTTCACACAATCGTAATTCTCATGAACAACTACCATCTATTCCAGGAGGAGAGCTACATAGCATGCGTGCTGGAGGAAGACAGTCGCGAGGCGACCTCCCCGAGCCCAGCGGTGGGCGGCGAGCGCGTGCACCGCTGCGGCAGCTGCGCCTACACCTCCACCTACCGCGGCAACGTCGTGCGACACGCGCGCCTCGTACACGCCACCGACGAACCAGAGGAAGAACAGACCTCCCCAGTCCCAACAGTGGACATCAAAAAGGAACCAGAGACAGAACTAGAGGAGACCCCAAACTACTGCAAGTCGTGCGACATATCGTTTAAATACGTGAACACTTACAAAGCACACAAGCAGTTCTACTGCACCGCTAACAACCAGGATGCGGCGGCCAACAACAACGTGCCTACGCCCGCCAGGGTCACAGACACTCCTGTACTATAAATTCTAGTGCGAGACTTCGCTCTAATCTCAAACATTCATGTATATCGGGCAAAGTGATGCACAATAATTTCATCAAAAACATTTACTGGGAAGGTAACTACTAGCGCCATCTCTTCTTGTGAGTGGGAACTAACGAAGTTAATAGACAAAGAAGAATGAATCAAAGAGTTTACGTCTCATGGTTGTCTGTTGTTTAATGCAATTTGATTTGTACAGGTTTTTTATGAAATTAATTGTGATTGCTTTATCAAACCTAAAGTTTTGAACATCATACTTTAAAAATATCGCTCGCAAATACAACAATTGCTTACGTTGCTTCAACAGATATTCTTGTAATTATTCTAGAAATAAGAATGTATCTTCGCGTTTTGAAATAAAATATAAAATTAAATGTGCAATAAATTAATGATTATTAAAATTACACTATAATAACGCATATCAATGCCAAATCGATGTTTGACATTTTCGATTCAATGTTATAATTATTATTATGGTAAAATAAAATACTTAGCTTACGCTACGTCACATAATATCTACAAAAGTAGTACAAATGCGTGGAAGAATGTACTCAATAAAATGAAATGGCGTGACATAACCTAAGTATATTTTCTCTTAACCCTTAAATGCTGGCAGTGGTTAAAAAAGTCCATCGCACGTTTTATGCGAGATTTTTTTTTGTACTACAAGCAAAAAGGTCTTATATTGGCTAATGTAAATACAAGCCCTCAATACTTTAAGATTTTTGTTACTCTGTTATTGTAAATTTCCTAGTTAAAAGTTAAACTTCGTATTTGTATTAGTATACGGTTAAAAAATATTACCAAAATTGTAAATATATGTATGTAAAGATATTACTAAATATTATTACCATTCGTTTTAAGTGATTGTTCGATTTTGTTGTTAATTTTTGTTTAATATTAATTAATTATTAGGCGAATTTATCTACTCCTTAACGCAGGTGCTGATCCAATAATGAGGTTTTATTTACCAGTGTCATTATAACAGCCATTTTAAAAATAAAAACTGTAATATTCTATTTCTTTCGGATACGTACTTTACTTCTAATCAGCTATCACCGAATATGAACAGAGTCAGAGATGGTTAAAAAAACATATTTCCTTTACATATTGAGTTTTAACATTCTTCTTTCATTTTCACGATTAAAATATTCAGTTATCAATGAAAAATTAGGAATATTACAGTTTTTATTTTATGAATAATTTTCATCATTTAAATGCAAACATTTACTTTAGTATACGTATTTCGTTTTTCAAACAGTGTAAACTTGCTTACCACAGTATTTATCGTTCTCCAAACAAAAAGTATCAAAACTTAAGTGTTAATAAAAAATATATAAAGTTACTAAGACCAGAAAAAATGTAGGACGGTAACGAAAACGAGATACCATATTCAAATTTAACGGAATTTTACTATGAATTAGTTAAGGAATAGACTAAAACCTTTTTTTTCAAATATGGCGGGCTTTTCTGAATTACTTTGTAATACGTAAATTGAAACCATCAATCTCTGTCGACTTCACATTTAATCGTAACTAATTATTTTTTGCTTGATGCGGAATAATTGCCTTTTGGTCCCATAAATATTGAAAAATATTAACTTTTGATCAGCAGTTTCAGCATAGCATAGACAAACAGACAAAAAAAAGTCCGTACATTTTTTCTGGCCTTTGTAAAAACCATGTTTTGTGAATGCCAAAGCATCGCTAGAATAATCGTAATTTGCATTTATAGTTATCTCATTAATATAGCTGTAGATTAAGTGACTACAAGACTTGTTCCCTACGTATAATTATATTATTGTAATTTGTGTATTTTTGTTTGTCTGTCTGTAAAGGAATGAGTCTCGATTCAATGTTGCGATAAATATAGGTACAAAACAGAATTTATGTTAATCTTCCATTTTTATGACGTATTCGGTGGGCAGGTGTACAAAAGTGACGTCATTATAAAATCTGATTTTCACCATGAAGTTAAAAGTAACTAGGTTGATAGCACGGCTGTCATTGTGCGAGCAAGATGGCGCAATATATCATAAGTAGCGGTGTCTCGCTCTCACAATGGCATATGTCATGACAGCAGAATTTGTCATGTTATATAACCAATATAACTGGCTTTTAAGTGTATTTTACTTTACACTAACAATCACTGCTTTCTACATCAAAACTCATATACCATATTTATAAAAAACTTCTTCATCTACGTACTTAGGTACTATATACCAAGTTAATTTTATACAAGCCTGCCCACAAAATGTAGAATTAACGTAAAAATCATGACATTTTATGTAAAACAAGTATATAACGAAACACAGCATCTGATGTTATGTGCCATAACTGTGTTCTCATTAAAGCATAGTTCTTAATGTAGGGGCGTCATCTCGAATAAAATTACAATACATTTTATTTCGTATGTTTTCACGTTTGTCTTAAATTTATTAATGGCCACTTGTAAGTTAGAAATAGAATCTTTAATTCGAATTCTAAAAGAAAGAAGTTGCATTGCTAGTACCAAGCATTTAAAACAGTGCCGTGGCGACTGTGCAAGCGAGACAGTGATATACACTCCATATAGCTGTCTCTCGCTCTTACAACGATAAAGGTTCGTACTTATTACCGATAATTATGTCAAATTAACAGCTAAGATAGATTATGAGGCCATCTAATAATTTAAGACACTCGTTCTGTACCTACCAATATTTAAAATGCAACATTATTATTATTAAGAAGTTGACTTAAAGTGATAATAACAATTAATGAAAGTAACTGATGTAGGCATACAATGATATTGTAAAAATACCGCCAGACAATAAATTATTTATCACATATTATTTATTCTTTTTATTTACTTTTCTGAACCCAATTAAATACGTAAACACTGAGGGCGTGGGTTCGACTCCCGCTAGACTGCTTATTTTAAATCACTAAAGTCTAAGGCAAATTCATAATATGTGTACTATAGCACAGATTATATTATAGTCTTAGTACAGTCTGAACTGGTAATGAAAGTGTGTTATGCGCGTAAACTTACTAAATACAAAGGGTGAGACAAACAATAAATTTGGGCGACTACAGCGCCTCTAGTGGCCCCAAGTATTAACATCAAAACTTTTACAACTTTTCCTGTATACTGTTCAGTCTCTCTCCTACTATCTCCTCTTTACTTCTTTTTACCTTTGCGTACCCAGCGAAGATAAATATCAGTAATTATGACACGACTGTATTTTAGTGCAAGAAAATATAGAATGATCATTATATATCATTCCCTCTTCATAGATCATTTCCTCTTCATATCACAAGTCTCTGAAGGGAAGAGGGTTAAACATTCTGCAAAAACGTAAATATGTAATGAAATTGTTACAAACTAACAGTTCTGGTTTTATTTAATCCAAAGAAATATAAGTAACTTATTATTATGGACTTCAACTTCATTATGTGCCAGAAAACGGCACCGCTTTTGTACAGATAACCAAATAGTTCAACACTAAAATAACAGATGGCGCTGTGAGATACAAAAATTGGCGCGATTCATTACGTCATTACAGTATGTTTTGATTCAAAGGTCGCGTCTCGCGAGTCGCGCGGCTTAAGGAAAATAAAAACTATTTGCACCGCGTGTAGTCCGGTCCATTCACTGATCATATTTATAATTATTTATTATAGTCTGTGTTTGTTGATACGCCGACTACGCCGTCATTCGTGTGTTGTGCTTGGTGGTGTCGACACCTGTTTCTAATATTAACGGTTATAAATAAGAAGAATAAAATGCCTTCAGTTTCCGATCCCGGTAGTTGGAGGAGACAGATTAACAGGCGTGCTGTAATTTCTAAAATGTGAGTCATTTATGTGTTTCTTTCTTTTTTTAATCCGGTCAAAGTCCTTAAAGAAATATTTTTGAGTGAATCTCTCATCTCTGAACAAAGCTGAATAATCTGCGAGACAATTCATGACAATTTTTTCAAAATTTAACCACCCGTTCTATACTCCTGCCTCCTGGACGCATGAGTGAAATGTATAGTTTTTTATTTATACCAAAATGTATAAGCGACCTTGGTGTTTCGTGTTCAAACTCCAAAGGTAACGATTTTTTTAAACTTAATTATGTTCATTGCTTTTATTTATAATTCACGACTTATTTCAAGTCTGAAGTAATGAGTTCCTTTTCAAGGAAAAATAAATAAATCCGATCTTAGATTAGATATTACTATTTCCTATCAAACAATTTCTGTTGTAACGTCGTTAACATTCAGTCAAAATAATAATAAACATCTTATCTTTAACGTCTATTAAGACGACGCGAAAAGTATAGTGCGAGTAGCTATACATTGCCGGTTATGACATACCATTTTTGATAATAGACCTGGCTTCCGCGCAATGCATGCAACTCACACGAAATTTCTCGCTTTGTCAGAAAGTAAGTATCTCGAAATCGCGCGGATCAAAGTCTAGGTTTAATCGTGGTTTGTGACGTTTTTTTTCACACAATCTGATGCCAACTGGATGTGATAATTAACCGAGATAGATATAAAAAAAATAAACAGCTGAACTTAAGACCATACGTTTAATTTAAATAAGTAAACGAGTAAGCTAAATATCTTAGTAAATAAGAATTTCAAACAAAATTCAGCAGAATATGGCGAGGCATAAAAAAATTCGAAACTATAAGGAACTGACAACATTTCAATTTTGATCAGTAAAAAACTCTTAAGAAATAAAATAAGTAGCTTATCTACTGTTAAACAGATTCTCGACTGGCGGGATAAATAAACAGCTAAACGCTTTATTTTTAACTAGCTCGTGACTTCGTCCCCGTGGGTAGAAGATATAATTTATGATTTAGGTATACCTGCCCGGTTTTTTTCACTTTCCATTATATCTTAGCTCCTTTTAGTCGCAGCGTGATGGTTTATAGCCAAAAGCCTTCCTCGATGAATGGTCTATTCAACACAAAAATAATCAATTTGGACCAGTAGTTCCTGAGATTAGCGCGTTCAAACAAACAAACAAACTCTTCAGGTTTATATATTAGTATAGATTAAATTAGTATATATTAAGTATGAAAACATTGGAGTACTTTGGAATCGGGTAATCATTTCATCATTATTTTCCCCACCAATTCTGTTCACCCTGTTTAACCGTTTATAAACTAATAAAACGTGATAAACAGATAGGTAAGTAAGAACATTAAGAACCTACATACGTATGTATACATACCAAACTGGCATAATATCATTGTTTTGTATTGAAATGAGCAAAAATGGGAAACCCCAGAAACACTTTTGAAGCATCAGGAAATTCAGATCAAACTTGATTGTCTGTTGAATCACCTAATGATTTTGTACTGCGTCAAACATTGCATAGACACCGCGAGAAAATAACCGTTATAATAGTTAAAGTAAGACGTAGAAATGTGTAATTAATGAGAATAGTGACAAGGAAAAAAGTTAAAATTGAAATACTGGAATTTACGTTCAAACTCAAATTAAAGAACTGTCGGCGAAGAAATAACCAAGGATTATGACATGTATGTATGACAAATCGTAGTATGCGCCACTATAATTAAGATTTAGGTTCTTAATACAAAAAACAAAGAGATATTTTTTTCTTATTAAATTTTTACGCATGCAATTCAATTGAACAAGTCCCAACTTAAAATCGACTACACTCAATTGAAACAGTAGCGTACTGTCGCTTGTTAGACAAATTGACAGCCTGTCAAAAAGGCCAACTTAGCGCAGACAGGTATAACTTTGCCCCGGACTTCGACTGATACCGGTTGTACTGCAAATTTTGGACTTCAAGCCCCTTGAATGATATCTACCCATCGCTGCATCGTGCTCTTGAACTCTATCACCAAATTGTTTCAAGATGGCGTCTTGTGTCGTCACTACTCGCGAATAATTTCGACTTTGTTATTATTATCTTGACTTAATCGATTGTGGGTCAATTGCTGGTACTGATAGCGTGTAATCATGAAGCTTCTGCATTATCTTACATGGACATCTTATTTTTGCATTATAGCAGAGATTTCAACTAAAACGTACGCATAAGTTGCGTTCGACGAACTCTGTAACTATTAATTCAAATTGAGCTTTAATAAAAGAAAATTAAAGTTCTAAATACAATGGACAGTAGGTACACTAGGCACCCAGGTTCCCTTCACTTCGTTGTGGAGTACGAACTTTACAGCAATTACTGAGATAGGCTGATAGACCAATTTTGTATTTATCATTTTATCGAATATTTAACGTTATCTTAGCTATCAAGAAATAAGAGAACTTTGCACTGATATCTCATGAATATTGTTCGTGAAGTTCAAAGATGGCATGTTAGTTTTATGTTTTGAGTTATTTCTGAATAAGTTAGGAATTTTAAACAGCAGCGGCTTAATGGTGGGTCATGAATACCCATCCTTAGGGAAGAAAGCGAGTATTGTCAGATTCCTACCGACAATATTTGTGAAAATGCTGTCCAATGTAATTTAAAAAATAAACAATTAGGCCTAATTTGAATAACTTACTTTTGATTTTTGAGAAGGTGAATGGCGTTGACTAGCTCGCAAAAAGAGTGCTTCCTTGGTGTGCTAGGTGTGGGTCGACTCAAACAGTAGGTATCTTAGGCATGATTCAAAACGCTGGAGCGGCGGGATTGTTCTAAACGGTTAACGTGGCCCCGGTACACGAATTGGTATGTATTCAAGGACGAAATATGAAGTCTGTAAAAGTCTGACTCTCCTTTCCGCTCAACTCAAAGTGGAAGGAGTCATATGATGATTCCCCATCCGAAAAAAATGGCCTCGCCCAGGCTACACAATAATGGCCATTGTAAATAGCAGAATCGGGGCCCAGGACTAATATATTTTACAAAAACATAGTTCATCTTTGTTTTAGTGAGGCCTCCATCCAACAGACCGGTGTGCCTATACACCTGACTGCTGTCGAGATGGAGAATTTCGTGTTCACAAAAGTCAAGACCCGGGAACAATACATGAACACCATTGCCAAATTACTATTCAAATTACGGAGGATCGGTAAGACATTTATTTGTAAAGAAGTTATGTAGCTTATGGCCCATTTAGACGATGCGAGAAATATCGTGCAAGTTGTAACACATTGCTGGTGGCGTGGCGGTACCGTGCTGCTGCACAATGTATTGAAACTTGCATGGTCTGAATGGGCCCTTAGGTGAACGAATAAGGACGGATCGAATGAGTTGATATGGCCTTGAATTAGGAAAGGAGGAAAAGGCGAATTTTATCCTGTTAGGGGATAATAAAGCGTGAGAAACATGACTAGTGTTAATTAGGATTACATTTTTTGACTTTACATTTATATTTAACGTCGCTTCCCTATGATGTTATATTTGACTGTTAATCCATGTTTAAGTTCCTACTGTTCCTAGTGTTCCTACCAAGTTTCAATGCGATTTTTAACGTTAAATATTTTTATCATAGAGTTATTATCATTTCCTCTTTTGTTTTTATTTGAAGTGACTAACGAATAATGATCTTTCCAGTACTCCACCAAAACGGTCATCCAGATCCCGACCACGTTATTGCGCGGCTACGAGAATCAAATGGCCAGAGACAGGTTAACACACAAGGACTAAAATCACTTCAAAACCTAAGTATGCAATAAGAAACTCAAAAGTCACTGGATAAAAAAACAGCAGCGCGCGACGGTTCGAAATGGAACTAAGTCTTGTATTTAGTTCTAAACTCGCACAACAGATGTCACTGTGCATTGAGAGGCGATTTCTGAATGGCGGTGTTAAGATTTTCCGCGGTTTGGTTGGGTCGGCTCGAGGCGCTCGTAACGTTAACTCTGGTTTCCCTTCAAACGCATAAATCTTTCGCCTTTTACTAAAGATTTCCGTGGAGGGGAACACTCAAATGAGTCTAACTCTATTTTTTGAATACTTCGCTTCGGCGAAGTTGTAATTCCTTTATCATATACAATTAATATAATTACTCTTGTATAGTCAGTCTATGTTAAACTTAATTAGTTTATTCGAATGTCAAATAATTGAACATAAAATAGATTATTCAACTAAACACTGCAGTTCAACTATTTTTACAACTATTTAATTAAATATTTTGTCTAATGTCTGAATTTCTGTAATGATTTCCTTTCTGCTTATTAAGCATTAGCCCAAAAATCTACCTTTTAACGTTAAACAGATTGCTATAATAATAATTATGTCCATTCTTAGCTTTGTTATGAATATTGTCATAATCTTTGTTAGATATTTTTTACATTTTAATAAATTTTACGAGATACTTATTGTGATAAATTATTTGCTTACCACCATTACCTTAGAAGATAAGACCGCTTTGCTTAAGTCTAGCCCTTTCCCAAGTTCTATTGGACTTTTATTCTAGTTTCTTAAGCAAATTGAGGTTTGAACCCGAAATCATCGTGTTCCGCTGTCACGTACCACCACTAGGCCTGTTGAAGTGAATTGAATCATAATTTAATTAAATAAAATTAATTCATAATAGGCGTTTTCAAGTGCGAGGCGAATTCGCTAGTTGCTACACTGCGGGTTCCGTTCAAGTACCTAGCCAAAAGATAACAAATCACTTTATTAGTCACCAGAAATACAGTGTACCTATGACCAGACATACATCGTCGATGGAATTACGCCACGAAAAAAGTCTTTCCGTTTGAACCATTTGCATTCGAATAATCCTTTAGATTCATAAATTTAGTTCACCTGTTCATATTAATCTCTACCTATTGTTTTTTATTATACCTGACTACGAATGCAAAGGCATCTCGTACTTTGGACTTCGGACCGAACTTTGACGGCACTTAACCGTTCGTCGCGTTTCCTGCCAATGCCTACCCCAAGGTTACGAGGTGGCAACTTGTTTTTAGATTTATGGGTAAGTGCAAAGTACATCATTTATGAGTGCTATTTACGAATTACATGGGCTGGTACTATATTATGATTCATATGATTGGCAGGTAGACATTGGAAAAGCGCCGAACCGTGAACCGTTCAAGTATGTGACTATTGTGCGCATGCGTTTGCATAGTCAAGTAGGTTCTAAATCTACTTATCCACGGTGCGTCGCGTATCGCCGGTTCGATCTCCGCATGGGACAAACATTTGTGTGATTCACAAATGTTCTGAATCTAAGTGTCTCTGTATTTTGAATGTATTAAATGATTGGAATATTTGTAGAACCCTCTGAGGGGTTTTTTTTAATATAGGTACATAGAAAAATAAGAAAGATTCTACTCTGCACCAGACAGTATGGGAGCATTCGAAAGGTATCCGTTAGTTAAAAAATGTGTAAGTACGCAACACGCTTCTTACGCATAAGATTACGTGCGTCTGTACAAAAGCAAATAAGGGCTATTTTTTTCAAAGAGAATATACATATTATGGTACATAAAATTATAAACTGGTCTCCCGGTAGCAGCACAAAGCACGTGGGAGCAGACTCGCTGCTCAAACAAAGGTAGAACTTAGACCGTTACTTGATCTTCTCAATGAAGCCCATTGAAATCATTATTTCGTTATAGGTATAACTTAGTAAGTAAAGGGTGAAAAATAAAAGGCTTATTGAAATATAAAAGTTTTTTTACAGAGGCAGGTGTAGTATATAGGCCATGTTGGAGGGGCAGACCGATCCCGCTGCCCAAAGGGGAAGATCAGGATCTCTCTCTTTGTGCGTTCGTTTTTAGTTTTACCAACATATTCAAAACGTGAACAAAAACGGTATTGACATCCAACAATGTTTGATTTTGCTAACGACTTATGCTGGGGTCGGCTTCAATTCCAACCACCGGTTATTAACATAATATGCCAAGGAATTCGGACGGAGAACAATGAAGATTTAAATTAAAAATAAAACTAGTTTAAATCGATTACACCATTTATCTATTTAACATCATAACTAGTACAAATTTAATAAGACCTTAGACTAGAAGATTCGGTTAGTTTAATCACACAAGTATTCTAGGAACACTGCTTGATTTGATTGTAAACAAGTAAAAAATAACGATCAAATATATACAGTTAAAAATGTACAACTTGAATAGAACAACCTAAAACAATTATATTTAAATTGGACTATTTCTGCCGCTTGCATCTGAGTCTACAAAGTACTGATCTTTGAATTGTTCAGTGTCTTCGTCTTCTCCGTAATAAAAGCCATCACTATCGTCTTTATAGCTATCATCTCGAGAACTGTGTACCAGTTTACTGCCTTTCAAGTCTGGGTTTTCTGCCAATACTTTTGCCTTGTACTTTGCATAAGCCGCTCCATAGTTTTCGACGTCTTCTTTCCTTACGCAGTTGTCATCGTAAATGTCTTCTTCGCCTTCGTCGCTCGATAGCTCCTCTGAAAATAAAAGAGGTTTGTTTGTAATTTTTTTTAGATAGATTTTGAATTGCATAGCATTATGATATTATTTTCATTTTACATTTTGTTGTCAATACAATATAAATGTTCTACGTGTAGGATTTTTAGGTATCTAGCTGTGGAAGAATTCAAATTTGTTTCAGTTTGTATAAATAAATTATAACACCAGTAACATTTACAAAGAACCAGGAAAGTTTATAACAGTAATTAACGGAGTTACGTAAATATTTGGTTTGAGGAAAAATCTTTAGAAAATATTATTTCGCAGAAGTTAACATTTCGAAATTATTTTAGTTTTTCCTTAACTTAGGGATTTAAAATTACGTCATACACAATATTGATTGAAATACTCCTCGTAGCACATAACCGCATAGCATCCAATAATTGATTTAAAAAAGGTAAACAATCTTATTATAGAGAATCTAAATCTTTCTGTTTGTTTTTACAAACACATACTAAGTAAAATTATTTCAGGGGTAGGTATATTTGGTTTTGTATCTTTTGTTTTTTACTCGCGTTTTTTAATGATGTTTTAGACCAAAAGACAACAAGATTATTTACCCTCTTTTAAGAGTGGAGTGTCGATAACGCTTTTGCCGAAAACTCATTCGGTAGACACTTTCGCATAAGGATATTATTATGCATAATATGAGTAAGATATAGTTATTAACTAATATTAAACATTAAAACGGCTTTACCCACACAAATGCGTATTTACTGGTGGTGCCCGATTAGCCCATGACGAGTCAGATCAGGGCCGGATTTAGTGGAGGGCAACCGAGGCGAAAGTCCCGGGTCCTCCATAAGCAGGGGGATAGAGACTTCGGAAAAAAAACTTTCAAATTTAAACTAGTAAACCTAGTAAACATCGCTTCCTTTGATATTTTATTTTCACCTTTACCTTTACCTACAGCCATTTTTTACCTACAAATTGTTCATTTTATTTGGAAAATAATTTGGGGCAAGGGGGCCTCCACCCCTTAGTTGCCCCGAAGCTTACTCCTAAATCCGGCCCACAGCCAGATTGAACCAGCCCCTCCAGCACAGACCCAATAACCATAATTTTATTTTAAATAGTCAAGTACCGGTCGGAGTTATGACACAGGGGGTTCTGTACAAATAGCCTAAAAGTAAACAAACCGGATGATCGATAAACAATCGGCACTAACAAATTTATCACCGTAACAACGCTGCTTAAACTCGGCAATTAATAAAGGCAGAATAAGGCAAATTAATCTTTTAAAATTTCAACTCTAACTATAAGCGGTTCATGCGATCGCACTTTCTGACGGACCACGCCAGCTTATGATAACGACTCAGGTCGGGTCGAAGCCGTGGCTTTAGTGTATAGTTTTCAAAAAAATATAAATGGCGGATTCATAATAATTTCATATTTAAATAAAAAAAATAGTATAAATGTCTAAAATTTCCTATTAAGACGTGTGAGTAAAGCCATATTAATGTCCAATATGAGTGTCTGTAGGTATGTCTTACCCATATCAACATTCGCCATGGCATTGATCATATCCTCAAGCTCTATGCTGCTCTGCTCTGAGTCAGGATACTCGTTCCTCCAGTTGTTCTCATCGTTGGAGTCATCGTCATCATCACACTCACAATCCGAGCTGAAGGGGTCTTGATATGAATCTAATAGGATCTCTGTTTCGACGCTGTTTGGAAAGGTATACAGTAAAAAATATAAATAAAGGACTTAAGACTACATGACACAATAATGGTGGAGGAAAAGGGATCTCATCACCCTCAGAACTACCAGTGCAGTCCAGCATTGTTTGAGACTGTATCAAATTCAAATATACTCTTTGATTACAATATTGGGCGCAGGACAGGAGGCTTCCTGACTGAGTCTTGTAATGTTTTACTTTCTTTACAAAATGCTTGAACAACTTCAAAACCAGATTTACAGTTTCATGTAAGTAGTATTAAAATTTGTTGGCTAAAAAATGCTATGAAAAATTGTGTCTGATATGCAAAAGGTAGTTGAAGAGTTTTAAGTAGCACTTAAAAGTAAATATGAGGTAGTTTAGATACTATGTCCAATAAGCACAAGACCAAGAGTAAAACGAGAACGGGAAGTTTTCATAAGCTTAGCAATGCAGTTGAAAGTTTACAAGGATGTATAAATTATCACTCTTACCTAACAATATTATCTATCATTGACACATCAAACTCCTTTTTATAACTTGTGTACAGATCATAAGCGTATATAACATCTCCTTCCTTGTCATCCGTTTTCTGAAGGTCTATGAAATTATAAACATTGCTATCCTCGTTGCTGTCTTCTTTCACCCCTCTACTGCAATTAAGGAGTTTGTAACGATTCTCTGTTGTAACCTCCTTGCGTTCTGCCCTCATTTTTTTTATTATTTCTGCGGCATTGATTTTTTGTTGTTTGATATCTATTTTTGGTAGGACATTTTTCACTTGTGTGGTTTCCTGGAACAATATTAATTTAAGTTAAGAGTATGGCGGTGTGTAAATTATTTTTCTATACATTTAAATAACATTCTAATAGGGTAAAGTGACAGTTGAATTAAATTTACATTTACGAAATGTGCATATATCAATTGCTTATTGCAGTGGTGATTAATACTCACACCTTTCCTACATACAAAGGGCATGGGTTATTTATAAGCAGGTATTATTAGAGAGTGAGCTAAATTAAATTCGTGTTCCTTCTTAGAAAGAGGTTTCTGTTCAATCTTAGGGAGTTTTTGGCAGGTTAAAAATAGATTTTTTGATTTGAATTATGGTAGATATACAATGAGTAACATATTAAACACTAACATTAATACATAAAATATGATGCTGTGTAGAAGAAGTTGAAAGTGTGATCAATTTTCTTGCAAAATTTTTGATTCTGCCTTTTTCTCCATTAATTTAATAGGGAAAGCAGAATTTCGTTTTCTAGGGACCTATCGCAACATCTTGAAAATTTACTTTTGCGGCGAATTTGCAGCGAGCCATGAAACTGCAAGTTTTAAAAACTAGATAGACACACTGGTCTCTTATCAGCTAAAAAAGCCGCGTGTATCTGACTTTCTTTGTTTAGGCGGGACGGTAATCACATAATTGTAATAGAACAGTGTTTTATGACTTAAAACCATTCTACTAAACTATGTTAAAGTCAAGATTAATGTTTTTTTTTTAATAAATAGTACTCGCTTGCAACAAATGGTTACCTGGCTATCAACAGTTCCTCGAAAAACAAACAGGGATGGTGATATTTCCTCGGAATCAGTTTTGATTCGTTTACACATAAGCACAAGGGCATCTTGAGGGTTTTCTTCAAGCCGCCGCTTCACTCTTAATACAGTCGAGGTAGCCATAGTATATTAATTTATTAGTGACTATTAAGCTCTAAAAAACGGCATACATATACTGTCTCACCACCACTGACAATAACTGACTGACAACGGTATGAATGAAATTTGACATATAGTAACGTATTGATTGACCATGGGAATGAAGCATTACTAAACATGACTAAATATTGTTATACTCTTATACGGCAAAAACTTATACTGCTGTCTCTTTTTTCTGTTATGCTTTAAAAATGAAATTTGTAAGTGAATGTTGCCAGTTTTGTCGACATGAATCGGTTGTTGTATTAAACTCAGTCACTTATCATTCAAGTTCATTGTGTGTCTGCCTTAATTCACATATCGTGAAAGGAAACGACATTCCGAATTTATAATCTATCCCGTAGAAAAAGTAAAGAAAGAAAGGCCGTGCCGTAGCGCTTCATAACTTCATTATCGAGCGTTCAGCGTTCGCATTTCGTGAATCATATTGAAATTAAAAATGTGTCTGTAGACGCGAGATCTTTTATAGTGGTTTTTACAATTTATGGATAATCTTAAACAATTCAATACAATGGCTTCAGAAGATAATTGGAGGACCCAAGCCTTTAGGCAGAGTGTTGTGTCGAAAATGTGAGTAAAACTGTACCATTTTGTAAACTTATGGATCTCGATTAATCTGACCTTGACTGGTATCAATAAACAGAAGATTCTGTTCACAAATAGCTGTATGTGATGATAATTAATATTCTGACTTAAGGGGCTACTAATAATACTTTTAAATTCACATAATTCTTGGAGAAACTCTTCTTAAGATCAGCAGGAACCATTTAATTTACAATTTCACTTTATTTATATTCGAAAATATCATTATTTTATTAAATTTATCTAGCCAGTACCATACATATACTCCTTCATAGAAATTGGAAGTACAATATAGTGGTAAAAAACCTAACGGCCCTGCTGGAATCTAATAATTTTGCCATTTATCCATAGTAGTGTCTCCAAATTTATTATAATCCTTCCTTGTTAAGACTAGATTTTGAAGACATAGCTGAAAACTGACGCTCAAAGCAAGTTGTTTCCAAATTATTTAGATAAGGTTGATGAAGAGTCATAATCTGAAAGTTAGAATTCCAATGGATTTTCTTTTATGATGTTATTTTAGATTCCTACTTTAAAGTAATTGAGAGAAAATGATGAGATACCCCAGATAGAGAATAAACAATTTCATTTCAAATTTCTGCTCACTAAATGTTTAAATATAAATCTTATTTTTAAACATTTTCCTCATTGCATTGGGTCACTGTGTGTCTGTTACCTTTTCTATCTGCGTTTGCGAATTTCCAAAACTATTCAAGATATCAGAAGTTGAAAATTTACCAGATGTTGGATGTTACGGCATTTTAGTTATTAAATACCTCGGCAGTATAACCTTCCTATATTCTTATCTGTTCAGCATTCATTAATATTTAGTCATTAATTAAGATATCAGAAGCTGTCTCTCTCATTATGTTATTCATTTAATCATAATTGCCTTTTTCAGTGAGGAGGTGATCCAGCGTTCTGGAGTCCAAGTGGCTCGCAACAGTAGTGAGATGGAGAACCATGTATTCATGAAGGCCAAGACCCGTGAGGAGTACATGAATATGGTTGCCAAACTTATACTGCATGTGAGAGAAATGTGTAAGTATAAATGTAAAATTTAGTTTATTTAGTAGCCAAAATAATATGTTAACAAATAAGTACAGACACTTAAGTTTTAATCATAAGCCTAAATTTGAATATATAATTTTAAGTAACTTAGTAACCATATTTCAGCACAATCAAAACAAAATCAAGGTGCACCAAACATGCAAGGCCCCAATCAGGGTCAGCCTGGGCCTAGTCCTCAAGTCCAGGCTCCACAAGGCCAACCTCAACAAGGGCCCAACAACCAAGCTGGCCTTACACAAGACCCTATCAATGCGCTACAAAACTTAGCATCACAAGGTTCGAGGAATCAGATGATGACCATGGGCCCACAAGGTCAGATGCAGCAACAAGGCGTGATGGGACCCAATCCTGGGATGCAAGGAATGCAAAACCAAATGAACCAGCAAGGACCAATAGTCTCCCAAGGGCCACAAGCCCAGACAGCAACAAATCTACTGCAAACACTAAACCAAAGGCCTCAGATTAACATGCAGCTTCAGAATAAACTGGGGGGAGTCTTGGGTATGGTAGGAAACCAAGGCCAAATGGGCAATAATATGGTAGGAGGAATGGGTGGTATGTCCAACCAGATGGGCAGCCAGCTACAGAACCAACTGGCTGGTGGCATGCAAGGGCAGATGATGCCCAACATGTCTATGCCCAATTCAATGCAGGTGCCCATGAGTGGGGCCAACACTATGGTGGGGCAGATGCCGTGCAACCAGGTGGGGATGGGAGGTCAAATGGCGCCCAACAACATGCAAGGACAAATGTCTGGGCAAATGGGTGAGTCTCTTAGACCATACGTTGTTGATTACTAAAGTAACTGTCCTAAATTTTATACATCAATCATAACCCTTTTTTTAATGGCATACATATATACTCATAAACTTGGTATTGGCAAGTTTTTGTAGATTGCCAAAGACCAAAGTATATGGAAACTCAAAAATTACAAAAAAAAAGGGTGAAAATAAACTAGCCTTCTTCATTTATAGTTGGTGGTATGGGCAACAACCAGATAGTGGGGTTGAACATGCTGCACATGCAAGGCCGCGTGGGTGGCAAGCAGGAGGTGGTGGGCAGCATGCTGGGCCGCGCGGCGCCGCCCGCGCAGTTCCTGCGGCAGAGCCCCTCGCCCTCCGCGCCATCACCCGCCATGCCCGGGCCCAGCCCTATGGGTAAGTACTACACACTTGAGATCCAGTTGATTGACCGCATATTCGCAATCAATTAAGGTTGAGGAAAATGTGACTAAATGTTTTTTTTTATTACGTAGTTGAGCAAAGACGTATTTGACGTTGTAGACATAATGGAGGTCAAATGGAAGAAACAAATTAACAAACTTCAAAATGCTTAATCTTACATCGAAACAGATCTTGTTGATATAGAAATCAATTCCTATGAACATAATAAATCCGGGCAAAACAAACAGACTCAACAAAAAACACAAAAACATAATAAATATTCAACCTCGTACATTTTTTCCACCTAGAACCTGCATTCAGTACTAAGTCTAGCTTCATGTATCAACACAATGCTTATGACTCATGGTACTTTTCCGCGTAAATCTTATAATTATGTTGCAACCAGTCACTGACCTCAGCCGGATGTCAGTGACTTTGTGACGCCGAAAAGGCTTTTGTTTAAAATAAACTTTGTTATTACATGATTCTGATTTAAATTATCTGAAGGTTTGATTTATTTTTATCATTTAGGCATGTTTCGTCTAGATGTTGGTTCAGTCTCCATTACTTAATAAAAAAAAATGTTAAGTCTTCCAAGTACATAATTAGTGTTGTAAGCTACAACTGCTCAAGTTAAGCGATCACAAGTTAAGCTTCGCTTCTTACGGACGTTCACAGTAAAAGCTACACATCACCTATCATGGCGTCTTGTTCCCATACCTAATAAAGTCTTACTGTGATGGATATCTCACAGTCAATGCCGTCAATGCGGCTGAATACTATTCTCAAAAAATATGACTGGAAGCTTGAATCGTTAAACTCAATTTAATCTTCATCTCTTACTCAAGGTGTAATGGGCGCGACTATGACGTCACCTATGTCGTCACTAGGCGGGCTGGGAGCGTGCGGCAGTGTCGGTAGTCCGTCCCCCTCGAATCCTGCGCATCTAGCTCATCATGTCCAACAGCCGCAGAGGTATGATATAAATGTAAAAATTGCCTTCAAGGTGCAATTTTAGCCCAGATTTTCTTAGTATATAAAATTGTTAAGACAAAATATAAGGCTTCACATTTTTACTAATCACCCTGGGGGAAATTTTTGTTATGTTACTAAAGTAATTGCATACCAACTTTTCCAAATAATTTTGCCAAAATGCAAAATCAGGAACTAGTTTTTAAAATGTTATAAAACTGGGTACAGAATTCGATTTTTATTAAACCTCACGGAAACTGTGAAAGCGGGTGAATAGTGAAACATTGTGAGAATTATTCATTATTAAATGATCAATGATGGGCAATCCCGAAAAATACGCTTGAGTAAACCGTTGTATCATTTGATAATGGATATCACCATTCGTACCACCAGGGGCGTGGGTATGGGCATGGTAGCGTCGCCGTCGTCGTCGCTGAACACGCCGGTGGGCGCGGGCGTGGCGTCGCCGGGCGGGGAGGAGGCCGCCTACCGCGAGAAGGTGCGCCAGCTCTCCAAGTACATCGAGCCGCTGCGCAGGATGGTGCATCGGATGGTCAGCGAGGGCGAGAGTGAGTGCTCCCACAATGCGGATCTTACAAATTATACGATTCTTACAAGTCGAAAACATCGTTCTAGTATCATAATTTACTGTATTATGATTTCCAGTCCATTTTCCGTCAGCCAAAATACCAGATGAAAAATATCCTATTCCTAAAATGAAAATATTATGGTGTCTCAACTGTGTACGTTGCTTCTTGTCCAAATTTGATTGTAATCAAAGTCTAACAGATTCCATGGGACTTGCTGACTTACCTGTAACAAAATTTTTTTTAACAACATCAGATGTTGAGAAACTGACGAAAATGAAGAACTTACTGGACATCCTCTCGAACCCGAACAAGAGGATGCCGTTGGAGACGCTCATCAAGTGCGAGGTGGTGTTGGAGAAGCTGGACTTCAAGCGGAGCGAGGGGGTGGTCGTGCCCAGTGCTGGAAAGGTAATTATCAGAAGACTGCTTATGTTGCTACACTTACTGTCATTTACCACTATTTTCTTGTTTTTTGGATGATTTCATTCAAGGTAAGTTCAGGTTCCAGCAAGATTCTGGACTGACTTAATTTTGTTCGACTGAATAAGAAGCTTTTATAATACTGCTATACAAAAAACAAAGTCATTGTCGAGATGTACTAATAAGACATTATTTGCTAATTATAACTTCCCTGCTACGCTAAACTCACATTTCAGATCTTAATTTACATAATTGTACGATCGTTGTTACTGCTCTATCCAGGAACAAATCTTCAATCCTTTATTGGAAGTGGTGAACAACTGCTTGCAGTCACCGCTCGCTAACCACACGCTGAAACGCACATTCGGATCAGCCCTCGACGCCCTTAACGGTCCAGAGATCAAGTGAGTCGGGGAATTTGGATAAAACGTTAAAAAACAATGTTTGATCTGTTTTTGTACTTATTGAATAACTTTAGTGGCGATCAATTTTTTGTAAAAACCTGCAATCCCTTTCAGCTAACATCTTTTTGATCTGAATTTTATAACATTTTATTTCTCAATTCGTAGAAACCTTCCAGTGCCGCAGAAGATCCCGAAGCTAGAAGAGCCAACGATGGAGATTCCAGATGTCTTGCAGGGTGAAATAGCTAGACTGGATTCTAGATTTAAGGTAGGACTGGTTCTATGAAGTAGAAAGAACGTATAATATGTTTTACAGAAAACTTTTCGTTATTTTACTTGTATCGGTGATGGCAAATCCCAGCATTTCAATAGGTACAATACATATGGGTCTGGTTTAAGTCGTCACCAAGATCAATCTGCGCAAATTGCCAAACAGGGTATCTGTTTGGCGATTTGCGCAGATTGCCAGTTATTGGCAAGTCGAGCAAATTGTCTTCAAAGTGGCCAGTGTCACGCGCAGTGTTGTAAAAGTAGTGACGTGCTGGCAGGTGTCGCTGGAGCCGATGTCGTCCCGCGGCGGCGGCGGCGGCTGCATCGCGCTGGTGGCGGCGCTGGACGAGCCGCGCCTGCCGTGCGTGGCGGGCGTGCACGTGGCCGTGCCGCGCGACTACCCGCGCCGCCCGCCGCTGCGCCTGCGCCCGCGCGCCGCGCGCCCGCCCGCGCCCGACTGCTTCCTGGCGCGTCTCGAGCGGGCCATGGACGCGCGCTGCGCCAGGTAACACGGGGCCTGCACGACGGTTGTATGAAGAATTGACAAATCATTGCCATGCATCACAACCAAAATTTGGTTGGCGTTTAGGTTCAGTCAGTAAGAGTCTGACGCTACCCGCATCGGCGCGCGGCTTCAGGCATCCATAAGGATTCTGCCGCTTTACAAAAAAAGGCATGCGTATCCTTAACTAATTAATATTGCTGCAGTCTACTGTTGGACATTGGCTGCCCCTAAAATGTACCACAACATATCCTCCCTGACCTTTATTACGTGCACGTCATTACAGTTAACCATTGGCAACTTCCGCATTAATGACGATACGATCACACGTGAAAACCATTCCCACTAAAACTACTGAAACTACAAAAATTCCATCTCTTATCAAACTTCAAATAATTATCAGAAATTACAACTTATACTTTCTTTCACAGGCTACCAAAAAGCTGTTCAGTGGGCCAGTTGCTCGACGCGTGGGAGATGAGCGTGCGTCAGGCGTGCGCGCCCACACCCGTCTCATACACTCCTGTACCAGCTCTTGGACTATAAGACAAGTGACATATCCTATAACGAGATACATGCGAATGTTTCTCATGGAATTTAAATTATTTTTTTTAAGTTTTTATCGCACGAAACGAAAGTTTAAAATTCAGAAACAGTCGTTTTTTTGGCCAATTTTGGAAAAGTGATTTCAACCAGATTTGTGTATTTTTATCAATGCGCTGTTAGGAAATAAAATAGCTATTTCAATGATTAGTGAAAAATATTGAAATTTAATCTATTTGAAAAAGGTCTTGAATGTCCCGCTCGTTGGGTGAAAAAGAACTCCGTCTCAAGTCAGACCGGAGTTTTACGAATATAGATCCTATTTCTTACCCAATAAGTCTTAGATAATGACATTTTAGATAAATGAATTTTTAATGTCATTAGATAAATGTATTTGAAAGTGAAAACTGTTTCGAGGATTCGACTTACAATTGCCTTTAATGGAAGCAATACGAACACGTTCATTTTAATGATCTAAGCTACAAGGAGTATGAAGAAAAGCCAAGAAAGAGACAGCTATAGTTGTGTCTCTTTCTACTCAATCATGGATTATGACAAAAGAGATAATAGGTACTAGGTGTAACGGATAAACGTGGTTATTTTTTAAATATTTGGCTTAGTTTATAAATAGTCTAATTCCGAGACAAAAAAATTCCAAATAATAATATTTCACAACACTCTGTAGTCTCAAACTAAGCAAAGCTTGTATTATGATTATTAGACAAATGATAAAGAAACTTATGTATGTAGTTCTAAGTATCATACTCCAGAAACAGAACATATTATCATCTTGTCCACTATACATATATTTGTCCTGGGTAGGAATCGAACCCACTATCTCCATTATAGCAGTCAGAGCCTCTAAACACCCGACCTACAGGCCAGTCAATAATAGTAACTCCCGCTAACATATTATTAAAATCATTTTTTTTTTTCTGTAGATAGGTTTTTATTTCTATTCACAGAATTAGTATTTATAAGATAACCACGTTTTTTTCCAATAAGCCTAGAGTTCACCTAATCTCTATTTTACAATTAATTCTAGGTTATATGAGATCTAGATAATCCTAGATGTGTTTTAGACAAATATATTATGAAGAATTAAATAAATAATAATTGATCTGATTTTCACCCTCAAGATATAAAATTGAGATTTTTGTTCCGTTATCGTTTGCCTATAATAAACATGTTATAATACTGGCATTTGATTGCCCACTGCTGGGCAAAGACTTCTTATTTTGGAGAAGGAATGACCATCAATCACTTTATATAACCTAAAACGAATATGTGAACAAAGACAAATCGTTAATGTATTTTATTGACACAGTTTTTAATTTCTGTTAAAAAGACAATGTTATTTAGAATGTTCAAGCAAAATTAAACCTTAAATTTAGCGCATACGGTTCATAACTCATGTAAATCAGACGAACTGTTTCAAAACATAACTTGTCTGGGTCTGATTTTGAACTGTATACGATTGTAATAAGGTTTAATATTGCGTGAGTATGCTAAAAGTTCCCATTACAATATACTCTGTGTGAGACTAGTATTAAGAATAAATTAACTTGATATTGTATTGGAGGGATCTTCTTTATAAAGTCTATATTTTGCAGATGTGATATTTATCTGTGATAATTTGATGGAAGTACAGTTACAATTTTTATATGTGTCGAATAAGAGAATTTCAGGGGTTACGACAGCATAGAGGGTGCATATATGGTAATCGCTTGTAAGGAGTTAGAAGTTTACTGAAATTCTCTAAAAAATCTTTATCCCATTTTATTGCAACACAAAAACCCGGTTTTTTAAAGCACTTTTCATTTATTTTAAACATTTTATTAAATGTGAGATTGCAAAGTTAATTTTGAAATTATCGGTCATTTGATTTTTGTTCTAGAATCCTCTTTCGAAAATAATGTGCTATTTGTTTTTCCTAAATAAAATTATATTCAAGCATGGTACAATACTTGAAAAATAAACTCCTTATTTTGATTCTGTTATTCTACTCACCAGCCCTATTTATTATTAAAAATAAAATAATAATACATAATTATTTGCATCACGTCCCATTGTGCTGAAACATTTTATTCGGGATCAATTTTTAACGATGAAATTGTGTACAGGCACATACAGACATTATGTACAATCGAGAACAGAAATATGAAAACATTTACAGATGTACAAAAATAAAATGTTCACATTGATAGGTAAAAACCCAAGCTATATTCAAGTAATGGCCGAGCGAAACGTCGACATTAGTTGAAATTTTACAGAGCTATGGCGTAGAAACAACTTTAACTAAGACGGGTAATTAAGGTTGCATTTGCCAAATGCCATGACAGAAAACTAACAGCTTTGTTGACAAGTTTGTTCAAGATTATGTATACATGATTTTTACACACCAATGAACAATATACGAAAAAAATGATGTACCTATAGTTTGAAAATGAGTTCTATCATCGGGTAATTGAGTTCATATTTCTGAACGCGATTGTAATTTGTATTTTTATATTTTTCCACGGAGGTCCCTTTTTTGATGGAGTGTTATCGATGTAATTGTTGTAAGTGTATCGAGATAAGCAATAATTTTCTTGTTTGTAATTTTAAATAAAATGTAAGTTAACTGTATGCTGTTGTATTATTTTATCGACAATAGTTTTAACTTCCAAAACTTATTTATGTATACTATGTTGCCAGCATTCATATTTATAGTAACAGGAAGTTGCAAGTATCAAAACCCAAGGATATAAAGTGTCATAGACAGCTTAGATAATTTTACTCTATTTTGTTTAGTGCTGGTATTTAAACATTTTTCAAGGTACAAGGCCTTGTCTTTCGAGGTAGGCTTTTATTAGCATAAAAGGTATGCCGGCCGGAACTCGCAAACGAGACCAAGGAAACAGTTGTGGGATGTCATCATATCACATCACATGACTCAGGACAGAACAGCTTGAAGTAAATTTGAGAGAACGCAAAATAGGGTTAAATATAAAGGCAATAAAAGTCATTAACAATGGAACATTGAGTATAATATCTAGTAAAGTCTAGAGTGAGAACTGGTAGAGTTGTGGTGTGGTGGTCCGCGGGCGCAGGCAGGCGGCGTGGCGCCGCGCGCTGCCGCAACACGACCAGTGGCGCGCGCCCGGCCAGCCCGCGTGGCCGTGGCCGCAGCCTGGGCAACGGGGACATGGGTTCAATAGGCAGTATCTTAGCTTAGGTCTTACAGTTCAGGGATCAAAGCTCGTGGCCCTAGCCGCAGCCTGGGTAAGGGAATACATGAATAGGCCGTATCTTGTCTTCGTAAACGGGCTATTACAGTTAAGGGATCAAAGGTTGTGGCCGTGACCACAGTGTTGGCAAGGGGACATGTGTGTTGAATAGGCAGTATCTTAGCTTAAGTCTTCCTAAATGGACTTACAGTTCAGGGATTGCAAAGCTCGAGTTCAAGATGGGTGGCTTAGTACAGGTAAAAAGCTATACATGTATCTCAAAGCCGAAAATGAAGTTTTGGAGAACGAATTTTGAAGTAGAATAGAAGCAGAAGTAGATTCAAGAGGAGACAATTAATTGGAAAGAATTTGTTGTAGGTAATGATTAAATAAGTTTTAGAGCCGATACGGAAACCTGAAAAAATGATAAGCTCGCGACTTTGGTAGAGCTTTGCTGTGCATATAGTTTTCCAAGATAATCATAACTGCCCAAAATATTTTCGACTCATTTTAACACAAAAGGCAATTGAAAAATAACGGTACATTTCATTCAATGAAAGTCTAAAACTCCTTTCTGGTCAACCCAAAATGAGAGGTCGTCGATTGACGATTTCTCATCTAGAAAAGAAGATGATGGATATAGTGATAGCTACCCTGGTACCCGCCGGGCATGCGCGCCCCGCAGCCGCAGCTGGCGTCGCGGCGGCCGCCCGACGAGCAGAACGCGCAGCAGTGGAAGCGGCCCCAGTGCGGGGCGCCCGCGCGCGCGCAGCAGGAGTACGGGCTGCCCTGCGGGTGGACAGGGCTAGAGGATAATCTTATTGATGACGTTATATAGCGCAAGGAACTAGTTGCTATGAGTGGTGGACGGGTGTGAGGTAGCGTGTTGCCTCGTAATACCGTAATGCGGCTAAATTAGTTCCGCGATCTAGCGAATCGAGCATTTTGTGTTTGATTGAATAGTTAACTTGTAACCCCACTAGATGGCGCTGTACTCCGATTGCCTAATTTTATATCGTATTACGATTTGGTTACATATTTGTTCCGGTGAAGGAACTAAGCCCTTTCTCAAGACAGGTGGCTGATATATCCAACGAAAAATATTTTCAACCTGTAGTACGTACTCATTTATATACATTGCTGAGCCGGCTTCAAGAAACGAGAATCTCTTAATGTTTACCAGAATCTTACAATAGGTTATTGAATATTCAGATACCTTAATAGGTTTATTATTGACAGTGACAGCCAGGAGGTAGGAGCCTGGAGTGGCGGGCGTGACCCGCAGCGTGTAGGAGCCGTCGCCCGCGTCCGTCACGCGAGCCGCCGCCGGCCGCGCGCTAGAGTCGCGGCGACGGAAGTAGCCTGCGACCTGAACAGGTTACAATCTATACTAATCTATACTAATATATAAAGCTGAAGAGTTTGTTTGTTTGTTTGTTTGGACGCGCTAATCTCGGTAACTACTGGTCCAAATTGAAAAATTCTTTTTGTGTTGAAAAGACCATTCTTCGAGGAAGGTTTTAGGCTATAAACCATCGCGCTGCGACTGGAGCGCGGATATATGGAGCGAAGATACAATGGAAAATGTGAAAAAAAAACAGGGCAGGTATAAATCATAACTTACATATCTTCTACCCACGGGAACGAATCAATGTTCAATCCTCTGTAGATATCCACTAAAAGTTATCGTATATTTTTTTTTCAACATTTTGTTAAGTTCGATACAGAATCTCCAGCAAGAGTTTTACCTGCTCACCCCCACACCAGATACGTTCACCATTGCTGTCTCGTAACTCCATAGTCACTTCGTGTTCACAATCCACTCTTAAATCTTGTAAACCTGCACAAACAAACAAGCACAAAACTTTTATTACTACTTACTCGTTTTTCATTAAATAAAAAAACCTTAAGCGTACATTCGCTATACTCAATATACGAATCGCTTTATTTGCACAATTCTATCGGTTATGTTTTAGAACTTAGATCAAAGCACGTGTGCAACATTTGAAACCACATTCAGAAATCCTTTACCTTCAGTATTAACCATACACATATCGGGGTCTGGTGCATGTGTGAGCAGTCTCCCGAACACGGTGGGGTCGTGTGTGGAGGGGGCGCGCGGGGCGAAGCGTAGCTCGAGGCGCGGGGCCTCCGACAGACTCTCTATCTCCGTCAGACGCTCTAGCCGCCGGAGTACCGGCCCGGAGAGGGTCAGGACCTCGTCTTCTTTGCCTTCTGCTAAGAGCTACGGAAGACGTGAAAGAGAGATTTAGTATTACTGTATTTTTTTTAATAAACATAGCTTGAATGGCTCGTAGAAAATTTAAATTTGAGTTTCTAAACAAACAAATTGGGTCTAAAAAAAAACAAGTATCTATTATTATGAAGCTAACAAGTAAAAACTACTGATTTTGGACTCCCAGAGGACAATATCCCACCAGCCGCTATCTTCAATTAGGACAGTGGACGACAGGAGAGGTCTCCTTGGTGTAAGGTCTGTTCCAACGTACCTCTTCAGCGAACCTGACGGCATCAACAGCCTGTTTGATCCTGTCGTCCAGCGCCCTGCTCTTGAGGTCCAGCCGCTGCTGATGCCTCTCCCGGGCCCGCGCCGCGTTAGCGCAGACAGCCCGCGTGTGCGCCTCCACTGCGCGCCGGTACTGCTGCGCCCATTCTTGTACCTCGTTTTCGACGCGAGCTGCTTGGCACTGCAATGGGAGCATTCTTTTTCATCTTGCTGTAAGTGCGACAGTAAATAGGAAAGCCTAGGGATGAGGAAAAGATAGCAAGATTTTCAATGTCAAGACCTCGTTCAGTTTTATAGATATTCAAATCAAATGGACAGGGTCACTTAGGATTAGCATATCTAAATCACACATACACTGTTCTGCGAGGCATCGAACCCTCGTCATGTCGGGCACAAATTGGCATGGCTATATAATTATACGACAATGTACGTAAATTTTCAAGTCTCGATAACATTTTAAGCTTTACAATTATCATGAAAGATCTCCGGCTCACATCAATCTCGTAGGCATGCGAGCTGAGTTCCCTGGCGGCCCGCTCCGCGTTCTCGGGCACGTGTTGCGCGCGCTCGCAGGCGGCGCGCAGCAGGCGGGCGCGCTCCGCCGCCGCGCGACCCGCGGAGCCCAGCGCGTGCCCCGAGTGCGAGATCACGCAGCAGTCGCGGCACACCACCTGCAGCATACAACACAAGGCTTTAAAGGTTTGGAGAGAAGAAACTTTTCGGCGAAACAAACTCTTGGGCGAAGAATGAGAAGAAGTTAGACTTAACCAGAAGAATTATTGCTATGAATATTAAAATTTATAAATTATTATGCGTTGTCACGCATTTGGGAAAAAATACTTTTGGCCTAATCTTTTTATTTATCTTTTCTTAAAAAAAAAGAGAATTAGCTTCTCCAATTCAAAACTAAAAGTAGTGTTACGTAATAAAAATATCTTTCTTTAAGCTAATATTAATTAAAAAATTACACAGTTAACGTTATATTTATATCGCAAGTCGGAAATTTTATCAGTCACGAAAGTGATCACAGTACAAGCTTTTACCATAAACACTACTAACCCTTAAATATTCCATAGAAAAGTTACAAGAAAGGCTCAAAGCCGACTTATCAAGATGACGGGTTTTCTTTAAGAATCAAAACCACACAAACTTGGCTTATTCAAATTGTTGCTTTTGAAAAAAAGCAAGGTCAATGTAAATTTTAACTGGACTATCAACCTATCCGCCTTTCACGATCTAAAACCCATGCCTCACCTGCTGGCACGTGGCGCAGTACACGCTGAGCTCAGCTTTGGGATGCTGGCTGCAGTACTTGAGCGGCGCGGGGTCGAGCGGGTGCAGCGAGTGGCGCGCAGTCGCCTTCTGCCGCCCGTGAGCCTCGCCACATGACGTGCATATGCTCACCAGGCACTGGCTGCAACGGCTCTCAGCCTACGAAGGAATAGCTAGTGATTTTTTGACTAAAAAAGGGTCTTCTTATCCAACGGATAACGCGTTTATTATCAATATCGCCTGAGTAGTTTCTTTTAATGTGGGTCCCCGCTGTTGTTTTTATACATCTCTAATGGTCGTTATGAGTTGTTAGAAGCCAGAAAGTCTGACAACCAGTCTTACTAAGAAGTGTCGTTTTACTCAGGTCACTGATATGTTAGACTGGAAGCTGACGCTAACATAGTTGGGAAAAGGCGAGGTTGATGATGATAAGCACAGGGTTCCAATATATAACGAAGAAATGTGGTGTCCACTGCAAACATTCCATCTCATAAATAAAACACCATAGATACAATTAATTTCTCACAACATTAATTTATATGGAAAATTAACATAACATCCTTTGTCTATTCCAGGTTTACGTTCAAACACATTTCTAAATACAGAAAATTCTGTAAATCAAATGTACCGCGACGTAACGAATGGTAATTTGTTGAAATCACACGTTTGAAGCGTGCAACACACGGTTGAGATGTTTCACGTGTGTACAGTGGCCTAAAATACTTTCATACTTTTAATAGCCTTTCAAATATACGAAAGACAATGGACTTTCAACATTAGATAATAATATGTCGCAGGATATATGGTGGAATTTGGAGACAAAAATTCACAGTCCTAGTTTTGGATCTAATTAGGCGAGTTGTAGCTTTTATTGGGTTTAAAACTAGTCTTGCGATTCTGAGCCGCGTCATACTTATCCCACAAGTTTTAAAGACCACACCATCATACCTTATGTAGTAAATTTAACATAATAACGAAATAGATCTAGCTAGAACTATAAATAATTATGACAAAAAAATACCCTGTCGGATGAGAAATGTATACTAAACTAACTCAATGAATTAAAAATTAATGTCAGCAAGTACTAAACAACAACAGCCGTGAATGTCGACTAGGTGGGTAATGTCTTTAGGAGGTACTTATAAAAAATATAGAGATCATTCCACATTACCTTATTATCATCGCTACACAGATCACAAAGCACGTTCACCCCCTCGCTGTCCTGCGCGGCCGCCATCTTCCGAAGCAGCACGTAGTTGAGTGGCAGCGCTGATATGCCACCGGGAGGTAGCTGTGTCTCGTACCCACACGTCGGGCACAGCAGGAACTGGACGGGCTTGCCTGATTCCTGGAGACATGGATGTGGGTTTAAGCTTTGTTTGGGGGCATGTAATATCACTAACGATCCCATGCATGTTTAACGCAAAAACTTCTGAAAGGATTAAGACGTCATTTGGTTTATAACCCAGATTGACACATGGTTTTTATCCCGATTTTATGATTTGCGGGAATATTTTAAATGCGTAGCGGGTGAAGCTTCTGGCAACAGCTATTTGCTTAATGGATAAAAAGTCCGATCACAATCCGCAAAAATGTATTGTCTTTTTTATTTGTTTCCGTGGTAAACGAATATAGAGTATTAGCATGAAGGCTTTTTCGTTTCAGCAATGAACAAATTTTGATTTGATCTCTTTACGCAATCACACGAATTCAGCCTTCCTAAATCAATCTACTGATTCCTCAAAATTCCATAATCAGGTTGAAATCTCAGCTAAAATACGTTCGTACGTACACGAAGGCAAGAAAAAGATCTGGAATACTTACATTTCTAGTGAATATGCCATATTTCCGCTGCTTCTGTTCCCAGCTGCCTTCAGACCCTGAGTGTCGGAGGTCGCTCTCGTACCCGGAGCCTGCGGAGCCACCGCCAGAGTTAGATCTTGATCCTCCTGGGTCCAGCTGTAGCGAACCTGCAAGTGGAAAATGGTATGAAAAGAGCTATGAAGACGTGTCGATTCTGGTCCTAAAAGTAATTTAAAACGTTACTTAGTCATAGAAGAACTACAAGAGGTATAGAGAAAAAAAATACTGAGTACAGCTGTCATTGTCAGTATTTATATATTGCTATTTAAATTAACAGCTAACAACACAACAAATCGATTCCTAAAACCGAAAAAAGTTTAAAAAATAGTATTTAAGATTCATCGAAAGTATTTAGATTCACTTATATATATACTCATATATACACGTATATACTCTATTAGATTAAAGAATTGTCAGTAAATTCATCAATGACCTGATGCACTTAATAAACACAAATGGTTTGTAGCTTTGTAGTCATTCAAACGAGTGAAAAATTACGTCCACGCACCGCGAAACGATGAGTCAACGTTTTTGGCAGAGTTGTTCAGAGTGCCAGAGTTATTACATTTTACATGTTTGACATTGAGGAGCGTGATTCAATAACTATTAATATAATGCCTAGTTATTAAAAGGGAGCTCAGCCAGTTATGTCGATGAACTAGGAAGAAGGAAGTGTTCTGCTAATTTTAGGTAATACTTGAGTTTTTTTGGAGGTTTTTATAAAGTCTCCCGCAGTAAGGAATTCGATCTTTGTGTCGTTCGTGTTAAACATACATTTAATTCACGTGCAAAAAGTCACCTAAGCCCCAATTTTGCTATTTTAAAATGGCCGATGAATGAATGGCAATTGGATTAAATTTGTAATTATTCCTATGCCAACACAACAATTCAAAATTCATTGTATTGACGTTGAGTGTATCGTCATTATTATGTAGGAAAAATGCTTAAGAGAATACGAAAAGTGACGTTTTGAGAAGAATTTCATTCATTCATCGGCTATTGTAAATAGCGGAATTGGGCCCTAGCCTCAAGACAAGCCTTTGTGGATCACATAACCGCCTCGTAAAGTGACCTTAACCACTCAACTTGAATGCTGGTGAAACACCCGCGACACAAGGATTATAATTCTTCATGCGGAAGTTGTATCAAAAAAAAGATAACGATATTGACGTAACTAGAAACAAGTACATGACTAAGAACATATTCTATTATAATTAATCTAAAAAACATTTTCTACTATAATTCGAAACAGTGAATAGGAAAGATAAACAAATGCGTTAGAAACCGGCTGCACAGCATAACACAACACATTGACTCAATAATGAGAATTATAAAAGATAATTCTGTGAATGATAATATTTAGAAGCCAGCTGTTTATTATAACGGCAGGTCTGTTTAATTTCTTATTGTTATGGTTATAAATGGGGTTGAATCATTCAGCTGGTTTGATTCGGTTTGAAGTTGAAGTTTCTGGTGTGATTCAGACGCTGGACATGATTCTGTAAAACACGTGCCTAAATTATTTTGGGTGAACGGAAGTTACTGCATTTGTAGTAATGATTAGGGCTGTCAAATTAAGTTCAAGCTGGTGTCATATTTGATACACTTATTTAGACGAAGCCGATTTTATTAAGTGAATTTGACTGCCCTTCATGTTTTCTTTTAATTGCTAGTAAAATATTCTGAAACAGTTTTAATCTTAACTATATGAAATGAAAGTCAAACAATAAAGGTTCAGAAACAATTCTGTCGGATGAAAAGTAGGTGAAACCCTTGTTTAATTAAACAAAAAATAATAAATAAATACATAAAATAATTATTTGTTGTTAAAGCGGCAACTGCAATACTCTCTATCTATCACAGTTCATGAGACCCAGCCCGGTAACAGACGGACGTCGGCTTTTTGATATCCCAAAAGGTGAGTACATATGTATACTTGGATATTTTTGAAGCTGTGTGGGTAATTTAAATTAGACTCTTTAGAGTCGGTAGGCGTATTAATAGATTATCTAATAGTAAATCTAGGTTAGATTCTAAGAAAGACGAAATTGATGTAACGGTTTAAAAATAAACTCTTCAATCTTGATGTCAATGTCGAATTATATTTTGTAAGCGCTGTCGATATTAGTTTAGTTTTCGTCATGGTAAAATGAGTTGTGATCGGTATCCAATGGCGAATGCTTTCGCACGGTACCTACTGTTCGTGCAGTAGGTTTGATTCCCATGGCCTAACATTTATGATCCCATATGTGGAAAGATTAAACAATTATAATAGTAACACATTTTGCAGTAACATCACAGCATGAAAATAGGATCGACTGCATTGAGGACACAAAAATAATTGCGAGCATAGTTTGACATGCAAGTGAAGATTCGTCCCAATTAATAAAATGAGAAAAAAAGACGTTTTTTTAGTTTGATAGGTACATGTGCAAAAATGTAACATTATTTTTCATCGGCTTAAGTGCTTTTTTTTCATTTGTATAATATATTGTTTTTTTTTTTGCATCGTGGCAAAACAACTCTTGTTGGGTCAGAACAATTAAACGTTCTGTCCTTTAAACTATTCAATTTAGTACTTCATCGAGCATCCGTGTTCTGTACACTAAAATAATAAATAGAAACTCAACGAACGAAAATCTCGCAATGCATTGCATTCAATGAAAGAAAGCTGAACTACGATTCGAGTATCATAGGGCTTTGTAATTTTGTTTGTGAGTCTGTCAGTGCGCACCGGGTGGCATCGGTATATATAGAAACACATTAGTTTAGTTCCTGTGGTTCATTCATAGCTAGGGTAATAAGTAATGAATGAGTTTTAACGGTTTATTGTAATGCAACGTTCATTGACGCATTTTTAATGGAACTGATGAGCGTGAACCTAGTTCTTGGATCATTGATTGGATTGAAAATACTGAAGTTATATAGACCTAGTTCTTAGATTTACCAATTTGATTTGATATAGGCAGCTACGGTTAAAGAACTTATAGTTTATGTTAATACTTGCAGTGCTTTGTGGTTTGTTCTAAGTTCACCCCGGTCTACTAAGTCGAATTTAGAGATTGTTTCCATACATTATTTCTAAAGAAAATTATCTATACGTTTATCGACCATTCTACCATCAACAACAACAGGCTTTCTACTTCTCCACGTTCAACAAAGGTACTTTTTTTAATTTATCAGCCTAAAGACTAGGTACTACAACTCGTGTTAGTCTCTAGACAGACGTACCGCATTTCCAATCGATTGTCTGCCGACGGCAATTGAACTGCAATCGGACTGCACGTTTTGTTCGCAGTCGAGTCAACTGCATTTAAACTGCACTTGAAATGCGGTCCGTTTGTTTAGGGAGCTATTACATTTGAAGCTAACATAACCATTCTGCTGCTGACACATTCAAATCGATCACAATGATGGGATTACGTGTCGCCACGCCAGAGATCCGACCTCCTTTGTCCGGCTTCAGCAACGTACTTCAAGCTCCGATGGACTTTACATTCATAAATGTATAGGCAAACAGCCATGGCATATGACGAATTGGGAAAATCGACCTTATGACGTCCAAATTAAAGGTCATAGTGGCACTACTAATGCGTGATGGAGTAAATTTACTGTCACAATTAAATGTCCTTGTGTTTTGAATATTAGCCTAAAATAAATAAAAAAATAAAATGTCAGCCTAACTAGGCCTAACCTCTTTGCCTCCTTAGAGGAAAGCAGTTGAAACTAAGGTTAGATTAGGTTAGCTAGTAAGCGATTTCAATACTAAAGGTTTTCGAGGCGATTATGAAAAGGAAGAAGAGTTCCATCCAAGCGGACGTACACCATCAAAGCCTCAGAAAAGAGTTCCAGGAGGACAGTGGTAAAGCACGTATATGGCGGTCACACTCTCAGAAATGCGAATACTACTTAAGTATTAATAAGAAGAAGCTGACGTTTACCGCTAGTCAGGTACTCCTGGGGTTCCCCTTCAGAAGCCTGCAAACGACCCAGAAGACTTCGGCTCTTCTCAATGGAGTTTGAATTGTTAGACAAACCACCCCACAAAGTAGACCAATCTGGAGTCCAAGCGGAAAAAAAAAGCCCACCAGGAACGTAATAATACCGCTAGTCAATCGCGTCTTTTTTTGTTAATATGTTTTCAGTATAATAAATTATGAATGTATATAAAAGGTCAACACACAGCATCTGTGTGATTGCACATCAAATAATAACCTGTCAAAACAGTTAGTTTGATATTTTTTGGAGCGTGAAAAGTCATAACTTTCCAAAAATGAAAATTGAGTGATTGTTTTATTCCCTTTTTGTATTTTTTTTGTCTGTCCCTAAAATGTACTAAGTAGGCCCGCCTTGTTAATTTTGAACCTCACAAGCTACTCGTGATTTGTACTTACCTAAGTTTTATTGTCACTTATGTAATTAAATAGAAGAACAGATAGAGGCTTGATGAGACGGAAGAAGGCCAAGAAGGAAGAACATAGACCAACTGAAGGGAAAGGCAGAAGTCTCAACATACAAGAAAATGAAAGAGACGTCACGGGGTTCAGAAAGATGAAATCGCTAAACATATTACACAATTTTGATGATAAAGTATTAGAGATATTCCTAAGCTTATCAATTTCACAATGTGCTCTAAATTATAAAGGTTAATGTAAAAAATGAATGTGTAACATTTATATTTAACATCGGCAATAACTTTTTAATTGCTCCTACAGACCTTCAGGCAGTCAGAAGTCAGCTAACAGACCATAAAACACTTTATATTAGCGTAAATGCTGTAACCAATATAAAATGATCCCTCAAACAGTAGCCGCGAGAACATTTTTGAGTTGCCGCTCTATAAATGAGGGCTTTATAGAGCTGGTTACAAACCACAGATCCTTCTACGATTTGGATTTTAATAGGCTGTTAATAGGAGACTTAATAGTTAACAGTTTTTAAAGAACTGTTAAAATTAATATTATTTTTTCACAAAGGTTTTAATGATGCGTATTGTTTAGACAACCTGTTAATAAATATAACAGAGCGATAAAAGAGGTTTGTTTTTGTAAGCGACTTGAGAAAGAGAAAATATGAATGTTTTAATAGCCATGTGGGTGGGTATATTGCCATCATTGCCATGGTTTGTAAACGCAAGATTATTTAAACACCGGAGTCTAGATAATAGAGCTAGAACTTTCAATGTATAATAAACTAGCTGTTGCCCGCGACTTTGTCCCCGTGGGTAGAAGATATAAGTTATGATTTATACCTACCCTATTTTTTTTTCACATTTTCCTTAGTACCTTCGGTCCTATTAGTCGCAACATGATGGTTTATAGCCTAAAGCCTTCATCAACGAATGGTCTATTCAATACAAAAAGAATTTTTCAATTTGGACCAGTAGTTCCTGAGATTAGCGCGTTCAAACAAACAAACAAACAAACTCCACAGCTTTGACGACCTCCGTGGTCGAGTGGCATATGCACCGGCCTCAAGGTGTCGCTAGCTCTGAGGTCCCGGGTTCGATCCCCGGTCGGGTCAATGTAAAAATTCACATTTCTACATTGTCTCGGGTCTGGGTGTTTGTGGTACCTTCGTTGTATCTGAATTCCATAACACAAGTGCTTCAGCAACTTACTTTGGGTTCAGAACAATGTATGTGATGTTGTCCGCATTTATTTATTTATTTTATTTATTTATATATTAGTATAGAGTATAGATAATATATGATTTCCCTTTTTCAACCTACTTCCAAGAGGAGGAGGTTTTCAATTCGACGGTATTTTTTTATGTTTGTTACCTCAGAGATTCGATTTGGATTCCGGTACCGATTGTATTGTTTCTTTTTCCATTTAACGTAAAATAGACAAGCTGGTTTGGCTTGATGACCTCAACCACTCGGCTACCCGTAAATCAAAACTGAAAGTAATTATGTAGCTTTCGGTGTAACAGGACACTGGTTTTTGGTCCAATCCTATTCGAGGACTCGATCGTTAGTGTTTTATAAACTTACTATAATAGAACTCTTATTTGACTATTGCAAAATAGCGAAACTCACTCAAAAACATTACCTGCAAAACAGGTAGATATTAACTTCTTTCTTTCTTATTTTGGTAAATAAATTAAATATACCACCTAACCTATTATTAAAAACAAAATGGGACAACGGTCTACTAGAGTTTTGCTGTCCATACCCATTATTCAAGCCGATCACCTCACCTACAAACTAGTAAATATCTCGTACACATTTTACAACTCCTGGAACTGATATAGCTTCAGGAGTAATAAACCTATCATATAAACTGTTTATAGTTCGCACGAAATTAGCGAAACCTAATCAGTAGAAATAGTTCAAAGACCGTTTTCAGTTCTATTCTTAGGCTGGCATTTATTGCTACCTAAATGTTGAACAATTAGGTGACAGGTAACCTAGCGAGGATTAAGATTGCGCTAGATTTGATTGTGACTGCAATCTATAAATTAAATATGTATAAAAATGAATCCCTATTTCTCTTGGTCACGGCATCACGCGTGAACGGTCAATTTCGCATTTTTTAAAACAATAAAAAAATGCGCGGGAAATTGGAAAATTATTCGATTTTATAAATTTGTAGTAACATCGATGAAAAACATGACAGTTATCATTATGGAAGCGAGACGCCACTACATACAACTTATTACACCGTCTCGCTTTCACAATAGTAAATATAATGTAAGTTCTTAGGGTTCATAATACACTGATTGCCGGGTTGCAGTGAGGATTGTGGATATTGTAAGTCTTCTTCATAGTCATATTATGTTGCGAATGCAAACGTAATAAGTGAAGTAAGTGAAGCACTGGGAAGGCGCTTCATTGACTCTTTTATGCACCAAGATTTCAAAACAGGCAGAAAAACGGCATACTCCATTTTAATTTTATTAAAGAATACTTGAAGAGTAGAATTTGTCATATGGCTTTTCACTTTGTTTTACCAGATTTTGTCTACAGGACCACTAAAGGTCTTTTTTTTAACCTTTATAAAGGAACATCGATATATCGGACTGATGCAAATTCTAAACTATGATAAAATTCAGATATATGTATTTACAGTCTTCAGTAAAAACTCACCACCATCTGCTTCATTCCACGCTTCTGTCTCGTTCTCCTGGTGCAAGCCTTCCAGACACCTGGTGCAAAAGTTGTGCAGGCACGCCAGCAGCCGCGGCTCCACCAGCTCCTTCTTACAGATGCGGCAGTCCCACTCCTTCACCTTACTCTTCCTCACGTCATACGCCGAGGTCCTCGGAGCCACCAGCAAGTTCTGGCTCACCGGGCGACGGGTACCCTTCGCGTGGAGTGGGCTACTACCAGCACTCAAGGAAAGCTGCTCCAGAGATTTCCTTTTATCCTGCTTTTTACGAGTAAAACTGCCGAAAATATACAAAAGACGATCAACTTCCATTTTTAAATAGAAAATACGTATTTAGTTCTTTTTTTATTGCTGGCTGTTAAAACTGGGTCCCCATATTGTTTATGATGCTTTTGTTTTTTAAGATTGTAAACTTGATCTATATTTCGAAAGCGGTGCGATCGTGAAGGGCGCGGTATAAATAAACGTGCGTCCGAGAACACGCGTGACTCTCGACTGACAATACTGACTGGTCGGGACAAACGTAACATGTGTACGAGTAATGTGTTAATTACATCCCTGTTTTGTTTTAATGTGTCTATAAAGTCAATGTGTTGCCGTTATTTGCTAGGATGTTTAGGGATACGAAGCGTAGAGGTGTAAGTTTTGCATTGAAATTACTACATAATAAACAAAACTTCAATTCAATGGCTTTCGTTTCGGCTTTTAGATCATGCAAAGTGCAGAACTCATTTATTTCACCTTGCAATCTAGGTTTGGGAAAATTGGGAAACTTCACCTTCACAAATTACCGATACAAAGAATAGATTAACTAATTAGACATATCTTATAAACGTGTATTCCTACGAAAACTTATTTTTCCCATGCCATTCGGGTATATACCGCATTAGGTTAAGTAACCTGTAATGGTAGATTAGTGTGATTATTAAATAAATAAATAAATAAATATTGTAAAATTAATTACTATTATTTTCGTTATAACAAAATGAGCAAAATTCATCCAGCAGAACGTCAAAAGATATTAAATATATAAAAAACTCGTTGCACTTATTTATTTACAATATTTCATGCGAAAGACAGTTCAAGTACAACAACGAATTTAGTCTAAACAACTATACTATTGAACTGCAATTTATAAATAGAGTTAGCCACCGTCAGCAATCATTCATACCACTTGGGATCATGTGTGATGCATGCCCCGTCTAATATCCTACCTTTGAGGGATGGGTCTTGTGCCGTTCGCGCTCGTTATTTTTGTAACAACCCCCTGCGATTTCTCATTTCCTTTGCAGCATAGATGCTTATAATTCCTGTGTGGCTTCTTATTTTAAAAGTAATGTAGGGTGTAATATACATTTTTAGTACATTACGATGAATAATTTAAATGAGTTTCATTTGCTCTTGAATGGCTATAACGTGCGGATTAAATAAGACTTATTAGACATGCTTGTCTTGTTTTCTTCCTAACTGATTAACAATTATGTTGGTAGGAAATGTTGCATTCTTTCTTGTCATTTTATTATTGTAAGTTTTGCACTACTGAGTTTCACTTAATTATTTTCGTATTTGACATGAATATGACATTGATTGATTTGATATGTGCAGCACCTAATAGATGTAGCTACGAGTATGTGTTAACAATTTAAATATTAAACACCGCTCATTGTAAAGATATAACGAGGCGACAGGCGCTCTGTTGAAACTTTTCGATAATATTTTCTAGGATTTTTAGCAAATTTTGTTCCATCCATTTTCGTATAATTACAATACTCTTTTTTGCTCTATACTAGCGAAAGATAAAATATTTCTAATACGTAGCCAATAGATGTTATTCTTGATCTTCAAATTTACAAAGCCGGCCAATCGACTTCTGAATCGTTTATAGCTCCAATCGATATTGCCCAGCACGTGCAAACTCAATCGAGATCCCATTATAACCGGAAAAGGAACCAATAAACTGTTTGCATTTGTATGGCCAAATACGACAATACTATTTATGGAATAAAACCTTATGCGAATGGAATAAGGTTGAATTTTAATCGAAGTTATAGAACAGCTTCTTTCCGGTGTGCACTTAATTAAATTAAACATATTAGCGAAATATAGATCAGGCCAGATTTATTTATTCAGATCTAATATGCATTAGTAATCGATCCGAAAATGGGTATGGATAATTGCTGTAATGATGGACTAGAGTCTCGTACAGATAATCCTCCTTTTGGCAAAGATTTTTTTTTATACATATTAATAATGTATGCTCATATGCTGTTACACGTAGTACCTATGAGTATGTAATAAAATTGACTATTTACGAGATATATCTACAGAGTCCGTATCCAAAGTCAGCAATAAAATCGAAAAGAAAACATTTACAAACAAGCAAAGGTAGGCCAATAAAAAGATCTATAAATTACCAAAGTTGAGACATCGCGTCGTACATTTATTTAAATAATAAACAAAACGTTGAATTTGTTACGTTATTATTACACGCGATAAATGGAACGCGACGCAATGATGCGACCCACATTTGGCGGGAAAACTAATGTCAGCGCTATTTTTCGCGCGCACTCGGGTGCGTGGGGCGAAGCGCCATTTCACACTGAGTTGTTGGGCCCACCTGATACATAGCGTATCACCTGCGTATTCTGTTACATTGACAATTTGGTATAGTTTTTGAGGTCATTTATTACTTAACATGTAGGTTTTGCCTGTGGTTTTACTGCCAAGGTGTTGTGCCTAGCTAGAGTATACTCGTAAAATTAAATGTTAATCGCATTTTTCGCATAAGGTAATTATTGAAAGCAGGCGTAATCAAACTACTTAGGTAATAGTTCTCGTTCAATATTATTTATTTTAAGGTATATTATAAGACATATTATGGAAAAGTTCAGAGTTTAGTTAAGCGACAAAAAGCACTGTAGGTACCTGTGAATAGCTGAAAAGCTGGACTGATGAAATAAAAGCTATGTTTAGATGGACCACACAGGTGTATTATTGACTGAATTTAAAAACGATTAGTGTCGGCTTGCATAGCGAATGACATAATTGTTCCGCTGTAAGTGTTTCAAATTTTCAATACACGGAAGTCTGAATTCGTTTTGCCATTATTGTATTTGAGTGCTTACTAAGCTTTATTTCATAATCTCCCGTAACATCCTAGCTCCCGAACGGATAAGGCAATTTCAATTTAGTTTGTCTTGTATTAAGATGAAATATGTTCAAGCGTGCTAGGACATGTTTGATGAGAATCGGTTGAGCCGTTTAATAGTCGAGGGTGGGTGAAAATAGGGAAGAAAAACCGGTATGCAAGAAAATCCGGGAACTCTTGAAAGGGCTTTGAAATAGAACATTCATGACTAGATCAAGACAGTTCTTAGCTTTGCAGTTTGATGAGAAAATTTGTGGTAGGAAAGTGGGATATAGAAATTCGATCGCTAGGGAAGACTATCAATTCCTACAACTCCGTCTTAGAATTTCTTCTAGAGCTGATTTGTCAGAGGGGTTATTGGTGTTTAAATTTTATTTTTTCTAGCCAAATGACTTCGAATCGAATTTATTACATAAGCGCGATAGATGGCCATCGATTGATTTATTTAGCTGAAGAGAACTTGAATAAGGTTTACCCGATTTCATCTTCTTATAGAACTTTGAACAGTTACGTGCTGATTGTTAGTTACCTGCCTACCGCTACCAGAGTGTACTCTGTGCCAGTAAGTGTGTGTAGTAAGCAGTTGTGAAAGCGAGATGCTAAATAACGTGTCGTTCGCTGTCCCTATTCCACAACAGCCGGCAGGAATTCGGACTACCTGAATAAGTATTAAGGCGAAGTTCTTGAGAAGTACAAAAAAAAAGTTAACAAGTGGGACGAGCGGTAAGGTATAAAAATCTTTGTATAGAGTTAGTAGATTTGAACATATTAATATTAATTAAAATTGTAGTTAAGTAAGTTTCAATCGCTTTCACTATATTTTTTAAGCAAGTTCTATTTAATTATTTACAAAAATAGAGGTTGGATCTTTGATGTATTATTTGGACTTGCCTTCGTTCATTGGAAGATAAAGTTATTTTAAAAAGGGTAGTGAATATTCACCAAATGCGACGGCGTCGAGATTTTTTCTCCACTTGACACACACTCTGAGACAATTCAATTACTTTGCACTCATCACTCATCTACAAAGAAAGAAAGTTTATCATTTTTATACTATGTACCTAATGTACCTTATACCTTACTTTGTACACGCCTTACACTGGAGACAAACCTTAAAATGAATAAAGCTTCGACTTAGGTGTCTTATGTAAATATTAATAGCTAACCTTGGTCATTACTTGAAACCACGAGAAATTTAAAATCAAAATGTTTCTTACTTTCTACGATAATTTGATACGAGTTTATGAATAAAGACGTTTCATGTCATGAATGATAATTGATAGAAAACTACAATCTGATTTTACGTTATGTTAGTTAACAAAAACTAAAGTTAATCAGTTAAACACTTAATGAAATAAAACGTTTCTCCTGTCATTGCCGTACACAACATTCCCCACTGTGCCAATTTAAGTTTTGCGTTCAATTCTGGAAATAGAGCATGTGTGTTGTTGTTCAATTTTCTTTTAGAAACTGCAAAATAAACTTTGTATAAAATGACAGTCGTGTTGACAACTTGTCATAATTTCGTGTTGCACTTCGCCCAAGGCTCATTCTGTAACATTGCGCGTTGTGCTGTCTCTTTTCAACATACTGGCTACTGAGAGAGTAAAACGAATGGAATGTTAAACAATATCAAATATCAGTGTAGTGATGGAATGTTATTACATGGCGTTTGTCGTCCGCGGAACTATTTTTCATTTCTATGTGTCCCAAATAATGTTTATTTATAATGTACGCGAGTTAATTATGTCAGTGCTGAATTCGGCGTGAAGTTGAGCGGTGCGGGCGCATACCGATATGTTCAACGTAAACAAACTATGTCTGTTTTCTTGTCTTTGCATTATTGTTGTTATTGTTCTTTATTTTCAAACCGAAATAGCACGTTTAGAGGAGAATTACCGAAAACTTGGTAAGCTGGGATACTTTTGGTTTATTTAGAATGTGTTAAATTCGATTTTGCAGTAAAGAATAATGTTTACTTTGCAGAGTTCAGGCTGGTACAGAGTCACTCAGAATCTCGCGAGTTTTTTCCGAAGAGTTTAGAAAGAAATGACGATGACACTGTAGTGATATACAACAGGGTCCCGAAGACGGGATCCACGAGTTTCGTGGGCGTAGCGTACGATTTGTGTAAGAAGAACAACTTCAAAGTGTTACATATCAACATTACGGCCAACAGACATATCATGTCTCTGAACAACCAGTACAAGTTTGCTCAGAATGTGACGAAGTGGCACGAGGTGAAGCCAGCACTGTATCATGGGCATATGGCGTTCCTTAACTTTGATAGGTGAGTACATTCTGTTTGATAAAACATTGTTTAGACTAGCCTAGCTAGTATTGCATCCATCAATCACACATACTAGAACAATTCTAATACAAGAAACATACAGGTCCTGATAACAAATACATATTATATTAATTTTAAACTTTATCAGTCTTTAATAATTTATTAATAGAGAACTAATTTGAGTTAAAAACGTATGTAAGACTAATTAATTATCTAATTAACAAGACTATTATAATATTATGTGTATTTATATTACTCATGTTTCAAAAATGTAGTCAACCTTCTTCTATTTCCATGGCCTGTTTACTTCCATATAAATGCCGTTTGCAACCACAGGAATGCAATTGATTTCCAATCAAGACAAATTTAAGTTTTAATGATCTGGAAAAAATCTCATTCAAAGTTGTTCATAGCTTAGTATATTAATAAAAAAATATATGAAAACAAATGATTTTATCACTGAACTAGCTGTTGCCCGCGACTTCGTCCGCGTGGTTAGAAAATATAAGTTATAATTTATACCTGCCTTCTATCTATCTATCTGCCTTCTATCTATCTTGTAGGATTCAGTCAGCGTTTGCAATGTAAGCGCAAAAAATTTGTTTTTTTACGACCTCACATTAGAAACCTCATAAATTGTAGCCTATGTGTTATTCTGATGTATAAGCTATATTGTGGTAAAGTTTCATTCAAATCCATTCAGTAGTTTTTCGTGAAAGAGTAACGAATCCATACATCCATACTTACAAACTTTCGCCTTTATAATAGTAGTAGGATTAACTGGTTTTTAATTAATAAACACTTACATCATAGTAAGAATCATTTGTAGTAATTAAGGTCCTAACTTTTCAAGCTTTTATTGAGCAAGTTACTGTACTTGAAGCGGAGTCTTTGCCTATTTGACCTCCACAGCCCATTTTACTTAGGAAAGTTTCCAATAGTTAGACCATTTAGCAGCCATAACATATCATTTACTTGTCATGTAACTACTAACTGTGTTCTAAAACCTGTCATATAATTTCTTTGTTATTTACTATACTAATATAACATACATGTCTTGTGTATACTTTTAAAGGTAAAGATACATGTTGTCTCATTATTATTCTAGACTAGACAGGATTCCAACTTAGCGCTAATGATAAAGATCTACAGTATCTTTTTATTATTCTATGTGTTGTTTTGTTTGCGTCAATAATCCTTGGTCCATAATAATTTTCTACAAAGAAGCAATGAACCTAATAAAAGTGTGTAACAAATACAGACTTATTTTAATTAAACATGTTTAAAAAAAAGACTGTTGAATTGGTATAAAGATTTCAACACTTTTTTAATGGTTTAAAACATGCTTTACATGCCCCATGACACCTTATTTTTATAACATTTAACATCATATCTAAACCAAAGCTTAAAAAAACAACTTAACAACAAATAAAACGAAGAAACAACAAAAATGAACTTTACGACTCTGACAATAAGACGCAATACTAAAATACTTCATGAACTATACCAATATCTATGTATAAGATTATAATTAGTACTACTGTACCACAACAATTAATTTGTTATTGATATACAACACGTCATGTGCCCCAGTTTAGATGTCAGCGGTTCAGCAAGTGTATGACCTAATTATTTAGAATACAGTATGTTTTAACACTCATGAGATCTTTGTGTTGATATTAGGTACTTACAAAATGTATTTGGAACATTTTTTCAACAAACATAAGTTTTTGCACCAAATTGTTAGGCAGTTGGCCCTATTTTTCTAAATGTTTATGGTTTATAAGTTAAATACGAATTAATGTGCGTACCTGTGACACCAGTATTACTTAATGCAGACACTGGTCTCTATATCACCTACTAAACTTTAGAATAATTGTCATTTTTGCATAATCTTCGTTGCGGAATTACGTACCATAATGTAACCATAAGTGATTTAAATTAATCACTTATGGTCCACTTATTTTTATAATAAATCATTATTTTGTCAGGGTAATATGGCCCATAGCCATAGTGTGGAAGCTTTACTAACGAGAACACTTTTTGTTTACAGGTTGGGAACCACCTCAAAGCCAATATTTATTAACTTAATAAGAAAGCCTCTCGATAGATTAGTATCATACTATTATTTCTTAAGGAATGGTGATAATTATAGACCGCATCTAGTGCGGAAAAAGCATGGGGATAAGATGGTAAGTGTATTTCATATTTTATTATGTTTAAAATTATGATTAAGTAGCATATTGTTCAGTTTGTGTCTTTGTCTTGAACTTAAGAGTCCCTAAAAAATAAATGACGAAATATGATAAGGCAGATAACATTGACTAAACTCGTCTATATTCTTATAATTAGTATTAATTAATTATTAAACATCGTTTTACTCACGAGTATGAAATATTTTTCGAAATCGCCTGACTAGTTTCAAGATACAACCAAAAACTTAATGTCCTTATTTTAGGAGTGAGTCAGCTAGTCATTAAGTACTCCAATCGGGTCCGAAACTAGTGGAGCGATCCCGATAAGTACGCATAAGTAAAACAATTATAAGCTATCTAATTTCTATTATACTACTAGCTGTTGCCCGCGACTTCGTCCGCGTAGTTAGAAGAAGTTGCGACTATAACTTGAGATTTAAACTATCCTATCTCTCAAGTTGGATCGAACTGCACACGGTGTGCGAATTTTATTATAATCGGTTAAGTGGTTTAGGAGTTCATTGAGGACAAACATTGTGACACGAGATTTATATATATTAAGATAATAGTAATCATGATCTATAATTAACATTCACATAATCTAACATAACAATAACTCCACAGACGTTTGACGAGTGCGTGGAGAGAGGCCAGCCGGACTGTGACCCCAACAACATGTGGCTGCAAGTGCCCTTCTTCTGCGGACATGCTGCTGAGTGCTGGTACGTATCACTACTTTTTTATTGTTTAAAAACACGTCTCCCACAGTAATGAATTTAATCCAAACATACAAATCACACGCACAAACACACCCAGACTCGGAACAAGCATTCGTGGAACACACAAATGCTTTTCCTACGCGAGGATCGAACCCGCGACACGTCGTTCACAGTGGGTTTTGTGTGGTGACCTGACCTCAACCACTCGGCTATCGGTGCTACTGTTAGTATACAAACCATTGATGTATATGATCTAGATGTACATTCAGTGTCTCAAGTCTACCCAAAATGCCAATTTAAAGCCAGTAAGAAAAAAAAGCCTCACTGAGGAATGTTATCCTTGTGTGGCGGAAATTTAACAAGCTTTCAAGTAACATGCACAAAGATAACCAGACTCGGGACAAGTCGTTGATCACACAAATGCTCTTCTTACGCGTTGATGGTGTGTCTGGCAAAGTGATCTATCTTACCACTCGGCTATCCGTGCAGTCATAAGTTAAATACTTCATATACAAAATATGTTCAATGACGGACTTGATGCATGAGGCACTCTCTACCATTCAACCAAAATATACTACAAAGAAGCAAGTTGTATTATTGGAAAAGAATCATTTAGAAAAAATATGTCAGTTAAATATTAACTTGTCTAAGTAAAGCTGTATTTGCAGTAATATATATTCATGCCTCTCATAGGCATAACAACGGAAAAGTTGAATTAAAAAAACGGTTTTGCCTTTTATTTTTGGTCGAATACAAAACTAGTTTCCTCTTACGGTTCCTCTTGTGTGGGCGCCGGTAACCGTAGCGAAAAGCCTATGCCCCTTCTAGAGGTTCAAGGTCATTTAAGTAATCTAATAGTATTGTAACAATGAAGGTACGAATACATTGTCCATCCAGAGCCTGAAATTGCAAAAGTAAGATATACTAGTTGTTGCCCGCGGGCCTGCCGGCTACAAATCGAAAATGAACCCACGAAAAAAAGCTATTCTATGCAGTGCCGTATTATCCATAAGGCACTTTAGGCCAGTGCCTAGGGGCCCACTATTTATTTATTTATTAAACAGGTACATGATAAGAACATTAAATCTGATGCAATGTCCAACAAAACTATCGACATAGTTTGTCGTCTATGACCAGGGGCCCACCACCAAAGTAGGCATCTAAAAGCTCGATAAATTTTTCACTGAATGAAAATAACTTGAACCCACCACCTCCTTTGTTACCTCGGGCCCCTGGACCCCTAGATCCGGCCCTGATTGTATGTGTCGATCCAGGTTATAAACTATCTGTGTACCAAGTTACGTCTAAATCCGTTCCGTTGTTTTTGCGTGAAAGATTAACAAACATTCATAAATACTAACTTTCGATTTTATAATAGTAGTAGGATTTGTAGGATATAGAAAAGAAATCGATGTTGCCAAATTACTGGCTGATATGCATAGGATAGACTGACCTTTTTTCCGTGACTGTTTCTTGTTAAATTCGTTACATCATGATTTTTTTGTGACAATTGTCTATTTGATGTAATTAGCGAGAATAGAAACAAAGTCTCTTTGACCTCTTTTTAATATAATTTAAGTTAGTGATTTAGAACCGAAAATTCTTGTTTGGTATTTCGTCCATTATCTAATATGGAAAATGCATTAATAACACAAAGCAATAGTGTGGAAAAGGTAATTGTCTGCATTTACATTATCATGATATCGTTCTGGATTTCCATAGGTGATATTATATTTGATTCCGCTATACACAAAAAAAAATTACTTAATGATGGATGACAATTTGTTTTTTGCCGTCAGTGTCGCAAGTCTGACTCGCCTTTGACTAACTTCTTTAACTATTCGGTAAGTAGCAATAGACATTCAAACATATATTTTCTTCTAGGAAACCCGGCAGTCAATGGGCGTTAGAGCAAGCCAAACACAACTTAGTCACGCACTACCTCCTAGTAGGCATCACGGAACAAATGCTAGACTTTATAACTGTCTTAGAGGCAACACTGCCCCGGTTCTTCCGGGGAGCGACGGAATACTACCTCAACAGCAACAAGTCGCATCTCAGACAGACCAGCTCCAAAATAGAACCTAGCATCCTCACCATAGACAAAATACAACAGTCAACCATCTGGAAAATGGAAAACGAACTCTACGAATTCGCCCTAGAACATTTCAACTTCGTCAAAAGAAAGTTGCTGGCGAAAGAGGCGAATAACGTCGCACAAATATACTTTTACGAGAAAATAAGGCCTAAATGACTTTACTGACCGTATGGACGTCCAAGGAGTTTGGATGTCCTACGACCTTTTTGGAACAAATGTTTACTTTATTTTTAACCAGTTTCTAAGCCGGAGAGATTTATCAACTCGTCTATATTTTGTTGAATGATATTTTTGTTATCAGTTATTTAGTGACTAAGTGATATTATAGTACAGTTGCGTGCAAAAGTGTGCACTGAATCATCGATTTTTAAATACATTTTTCTGTACGATGAAATAAAAATTTCGATGCTTTTGTGTAGATTTTTGCACGCGAATGTACGTTCTGCTAAATTTATCATTCCATGTGCTAGAGTATATTTGGAACTTGACGTTCTGTAACCAGGGAATGTAGATAATAAGGCTACAACGTAAGGGTTTATTTATGAAAGACGTAAGACCAATTTAAGTATAATTTAGAATGGCTACAGCCCTAAAGAGTACTTATATTGGTAAATTTTCTTGTGTTTTGAGTAAGCAGACATTATAATTCTTTTCTATACCTGTTGGTATGATTAGTTTTTATTTTAACAAAACAAGTATGACTTCTTTAACTAATATACTGCCTTTTTTATTTTGATTTATTTTTTCAATAAAGTTATGCTCTTTTTAACAAAACAGTTCTATGTCTGTTTACTCAATAACACAAGTTTAGATTAGAATAATTATTAAAACGATGTCAAGCAAGCCCCAAACTCGGCCACGCTCCAAGAAGGACATATTATTATATTATTCGGTACTTAATTATAGACCTAATTAGAACGAAATTTAGCCATTAGGAATAGTAGGCCTTAATACTTAATAGACAATTTTAGACTATGGTTCCTTTATGAAATAATTAATTCGAATTTGTCAATGTTATTTTCAATTTAATACTGAATTATTGATATTAATGTTGCTCATATTGAATCGTATCGAAAAGACATTTTGAATTCTGAATTAAATGAAATTGTTATTAATAAAAATGTGTTCGAGCGCTGAGAAAATAATGTACTCGTAAATTGAATTAATTGAAACTAATTTTCAGGATATTTTTTCTTCCGCAACTGACATGATTTATTATATATGAAAGGATGGAATTTATTTTATTTTCAGCTTTTTTTTAATGTTAATGCATTTGTTTTAAATAATAACACTTAATACTTAATTAGAAAACACTAGTCAGTGTTCATATTTTATATATTTTTTGTGCTTTTTCCAACGCTACTGACATTCACGTATTTTTTTTTACTTTTATACTAACTTACAAATAAATCTACAGTTTATAGTTTCATGAATTATTTTAATGCATTTATTATTAACAATTTTGACAATTAACGAATAATGATCGCTTTGCTTAACAACATTTTTTTTATTCAATACTGTCAGGACATTTTTTTTATAATATTTTAATTTAACACGTTTTTTCCTATCCATACTGAAGACTAAAAAAGCAGTAACAATTAATATAATGCATTTCAAAGTTTATTACGAAACGGTAGGTCCGAAACAGGTCGGCAATCCCGATAAATACGCACGAGTAAACCGTTGCATCATTCAATACTAAAAATTATATATACATATACACCGTGATTTTTTAGTCGTCTTACAAAAGCAGCCCCGTTCATGTATCCAATGACTAGAACACGTTCATGATAAAAAAATAGGTATTTATGAGACTTGAAAAAAAAATTAAATGCAATTTTTATTCAATATTATGATGCAATTCGTAGTTTTTTGGAAACACAGCTCTGTTGCGAGCGCGGTCCGAGCCTTGTAACAATGGTGAGGGGCGCGGGCGGCGGGGTTTTTATCATTTTTAAGAGTATATTTCAGATTTCTCTTGTTTAATTTTTCTTCGTACTTATTATCTTAGTTGATGATAAAAAAATAATAATCGCGCCTAGGGGTATTTTACGCCGGATACATGAACTGGGCTGCTTTTGTAAGACGACTAAAAAATCACCGTGTATATATGTACTTAATGAAAAAAGAAAAGGAAAATCAAGTTTTTATCTGTCATGTTTGAGCCTGTCTGATATGGATATTTTGTAGCTAGCTGTACTGTGAGGGCGGAGTGAAGTTCCCGCGATTGCAGTTATCTATTATTTGAAACGCATAGTATATTCATAATATGTTTTCTTACTATATTTTAATATAATTATACTTATTGTTTACGCTAAATCAATTACTATATTTTTTTTTGCTTTTCTACTTAACAGTTTATATGTATAAATTATTTTCATTTTATAGCGGTGCTAATGTCGCAATAAGCCGATTATATAACTTAATTGAAATTTGTGATATTTTTAAGTCCATCCAACGAATTGTTGTCTCAATTTGATGCTATTATTTTCAATGTTGTTTATGCACAATTGTTTTATTTGTTATTTATTGTGTGTTAATTATAGTTGCCCGTTTTGTACGCTAGGTGACGCCACAAGACCTTGGACCAATGTAATGTAAGTACTTATAAATGTGGAAGATTTTGAGTCACTTTAGTGTTTATCGTGGAACTAAGAGATGTAACTGTTTATTTATTTCCTATTTTTCTAAGCGACATGAAGAATTACCGTTGGATTATGTGTATAGCGAAAGGCAAGCAACAGCATTGATCGTTATCTAAGTAGCTAATTTAGATTGTGTTACCGCGATGAGCAATACAAATAATTTAATCATTTGTGGAACGATTGCTGTCGTATTGTATCTGTAGCTTATGTTATACCGCAAAACCCGCACATAACTGTCACATATCTTAGCCAAATAAGATCCATTGTATTTTCATTTCAATTTGTGTAACATACAAATAAAAGTGAAACGATGCCAGCGCCATCTGTATTGACGAAAATAAAACGAAATGCTACGAGAAATAATAATATTATTTAATTCTAAAATAGTTCAAGTGACAAGATAATTCAATAATAGCTCTGTTTTAATAGTTGTATGAAGAATATAATAATAGGTGTATGACTTTATATCATCAGTTCTGTAAAATATTAAAAGAAACTACTTTTAAGGAAAAGTAGTTTCATTTCAATGTCTAACATTCGCGTAAACCTAAGAAACTCAATAAGAAACCACAATATCAAGAGAACTTGTTTTTTTCTCAATTGTCAATTTGATTGGTTGTTATAATTAGTAATATTTTGATATTCAAAATGATTTGATGTGAAGTTTATTTATAGAGACATTTACAAGTCCTGTGTAAAAAATGTTTTAACGTGTTGCTAATCAATATTCTTCTACTAAACTTTTTTCAGCATAAAATTTAAAATAGTTATTGCCTTCAGCCTTGTTTATTACAACCTTCATTTGTCGAAGAGAAGGAAGAAAAATGTTCATTCCTAAAATAAATACCTTTTCTTTTTAAATTGGAATTCAATTAGTATGACGCCTTTCGCCTGGAGGCTAAGACATTGACCGGCTCTATAAAGGTCGCAAGCAGGCGTCCAAGGTTCATTTAATGAAGGAATTAAAATCATACACTGTAAAAAATGAGCCTTTATTAAAAGATATTTAAAGTCGTCTGGCTTTATGGTACTGGAAAAAGACATGAAAAAAGTTCTACTGCGATATAATTGTGTCGTTTCGTTAATTCTTCCACCTTTTGGCTCTACCTTCAGAGCAAATCAAAAGTATATATATATTGTATTGTCACCGTAACTTATTAAATGTCAAGAAGTTATTCTTATTGATTGGCAATGTTTACCCTTAAACATTGCATTACAAAACGATGTTAAAAACCCAATTCAATACTTGCATGTGGTGAAATAAAGCCCAGTTTACACAATGAAGTTCCAACTCTTAAAAAATTCACTTATGATCCGATTAAGCTATTTAACAAAATAGGGTACTTGACTAAACACAATCTAATTCTTATTTGAAATCTATTCGACAGAACAGTACCTAAGATTTATAGAAAAAACTAAATTGTAAATAATCTAAAGAAATATTTAGTAAAAAATTAGACAATATAATAAATTGTATACTCTAAGGACCTATTATAGACAATGTTACGTCGCATTTAGAAAATAAAACTACAATATATCGGATTGCCTTTTTGACAAGTCACGTGAATTCTTGGTAGATCAATAAGATAAAGATATGTCAGCTTTTGCGTTCAAAGATATGTATCTTGTCAGACCCAGAGGGACTACCATCACGTCTAAAGTACTTACACAGTAGGGTATTTGGGTAAATATAAATCTCTATAAACCGTCAGACAATTTCCTTAAAAATATTGAATAACTACTTTTTTCATTTCATCACACCATTAATTTTGCTAAAATATTGAAATACTAAGTTTTTCATTTCATTAAAAAATGATCAAAATTAAAAGTGTTTAAAATCAAGAAATGTATGGTAGTGTGGGCTATATAGAAACATCACTTGCCAGTAAAAAGGGTACTGGTAAGTGACGTCACACGAGACTTAATTTCACTGTATCGCCTTCAATTTTTATTTACAATATTTTTCGAAAATCTGCCTGACGTATTGAAAATTTATTTTTTTGTCAAATACCCTATTTTAAAAGCGAGACAGCGCTATTCACAGCGTAAAGCGACGACCTCCCTTCCACTTTAAGGGGTGCTGGGCCCAGGTAGCGATTACCTATTGTTTCATGTCTATTGTATATATCTCGCATTTATTTAGAATAAGGAAACATGTTCTTCCAATCGAATTATGTTAGTTAGCTAATCTTGCGATGTATATAATCTGTTAAGTATATTTATGTATAAGAAAGTGTATACATTTAGCAATCTGGTTTAGTAATGTAATCATAATGTTCATACAACGCCATCTAGTCTCAAACTAAACTTTGTATTACGAGGACTAGACAATTGATCGTGCTCAAAATATTTTTCCTGACCGGGAATCGAACCCACAACCTCCGCTATAGCAGTCAGTGCAACTAACCAGTCCAAAGGTGAACTCATATAAGAGTTCTTAATGGAGATATAAAATTGTATATTTTGCTTAATGTATACATTTACTTTTGCTGACCGAACGACATCTTTATATTAGCTAATACCTCTTTACTCTGTTAAATGGTCTAATTATATATAAATGTTAAAATAAAGATTCAAAATATGTTTGTTTGTCGACTTCTATCAATTCGCCGACATTTATAAAGTATATTCTACCTTCTCCATTGTTCATTAATATAATTATTTATGAACCAGATAAATGTCTGAGTATGTATGGAAAATGAAAGATGAATATAGAAAATTAGCTTTTTTATATTATTTATTTGCAATATTGAGTAATGTGTAATGCTTTTATTGCTTTATTAAACGTTATTCTGAAACGTCACTCAGTTTGTGTATGTTAATGAAGAATAAAGAAATTTTCTCACAGGCTGTCAGTACCATTATCTACATATAGTTCGCAACATAACTTTTTAATTAATATCGCAAATAAACAATGTATTATTTTATTTCTTTTGACATTTATTTTCAATCTGTAGTTTCAATAATATTTACAAATTTTCTAGAAAATGTTACTTATGGTGCGCCGGGCGTTATGGTATGTTGGTCTAAATACAAAAGATAATTATTAGATAATATTCTTTAGTTAATTAGGAAATGTTAACTGTACTTTAGATTGATATTTGTATAAAAAGCAATTTACATTTTTGATTGATTTTTGTCATCGTCGCTAATTTTTGTGTTAACTGTACTTACACTTCTAATTCTTCTTTAATTAAATTGTTATTTAACTAATCCGGATAAAACAAGATATTAGTAGAAAATATTTTTTTTAAATTTCATTTTAGCTTACTCAACCTGTGTTTAATATATTTAGAAAAGTTATAGAGCAAGAAACTGTAAGCATTTATTTGGCAATTATCATCATTAATAAACTGGTAATCGTTAATAATTTATAACTGTCAATTAATTTTAAATTAGGCTAAATTATATTAATATTTGTTAATCAATTGGAACAGAAACTTAGAAAAATAATGACTTAAAACAATGTCTACTTAACGTACAAAATTGTACTTAATTTGTTCAAGCAATCACGCAATTCTAGACTCTACCTACTTAATGTTAAGGTTGATATTTATATAATTTATACAGAAATGTGATTATAGAATCTGTTATTTTTAATTTCACACTGTTCCGAATCTCTGCACATTTGTTTATTGTGCAAGGGTGTTAATGAAATAAATAATTTTTCATATTTTTTTTCTTTCTTTTTCATTACCTTTGTTTTTCATAGACGGTATTCTGTACGATCTGTCTGTAAAATTCTATGTATGACACATGTTCGGAATATTAAAATACAAATACAACACAGCCAAGGGCGACACATTATGTCAATAGTAAGTCCAAGGAAATGTTCGAACGCCAGCCGTCGATGAATCATTCAAAATAAAATTTTAATTAGGTAATTACAGCCCAGCTCAAACTTACTAGGACCCTATCGAATATTTACCGATCCTACCCTGTAATTGATACATACTTTCATAGAATTCTAAAGTTTTGGACGCGACAATTACGGTAAATGTAACTGGCATGAATAAAATATTGTCGCCTTGGGGCTGTCGTACTGAAAAATTATCATGACCCTAATCGAAAGCATTTTGAAGTCGGCAAATATCGTCATCAGTCACTTGCAAGAGCAACACTTGCATTTTATACGGCAATTAGTGTTCATTGAGGGGGACACATTTAATTATTCATTCGGTTGTTTGTCCCCCTCCGATGGGTGTGTTGTGGAGTGTCAGAGCGAGACGGGTGCTGTTCTGTGGGCTGCGGCGGCCCGGAGAGGTGTTTCTCCTAGTCGTGCGCGAGGGCTTCGACGAGGCGGTTGGCCCGCGATGCCAGGAAGATTCAAACCGCTCGCAGAAATGCTATCACGAAGGCACAACTTCCGAATAAGTCAAACGAAGTCGATCAGTTAAAAGTTATAATGAGATAATTTTCAATTTAAACAGTTTTATGTTTAGTTTCGTTTTGAAGTTCGTCCACGAAGGTCGCGTCCTTCAATCGATAAACTATTAATTGCCGCGTGTGATTGCCCGTGGCCGGTAGACAACGGAACTACACGCGTGTTTTGGATGTATATTCTATTTGTAAAGTGCCAATTAAAAACATTAGTCATAATTTTTTATCGCGGACCCAGTGTCAGAAACTTTGTTGGTGAAAAGACTTTGCATTTAATTCGCATCTTCATGGAATATGGGCATCTGTTTAGACACTGGTAAGTAAACCGTAACTATAGCATCTGTATATTATTTATATCGAGAAAAATCAACACAACGATGAGCCCCACGTTGTGCGCCATTAACAAACATACACTTGAATCTATAATTTCCATCGTAAATTGCCTTTTGACGAAGACAAAAGTTTTCAACAATCAAAGCCTAAATATACATTTACGTGTTAATAAAAGTAACGCGCCATTATTTGTTACAAGTACCTCCACGGTTTGTTTATCAAAACAGTTTGTGGCCCCACGTTGGGCGCCACGGTAAACAATGTTGGAGCGTGTCACGTCTATTTGTACTTTGTATCAATTTAACGTAATACTTAGCTATCGAAATCTTGCATTAGTTGATTGAATCAATAACAACAAAACTGATGTTTCTTTCTTCATTCGTTTTTAGTTTCTGTTCTCTTGTAAAAGATATTAGTGTCCTTTGACTAGTGAAATGCCTACAGACTTTCAGATGACGACGAATATTGGAAGCAGTAAGTTAATAATCAATAGAATAATTACTATCTATTTGAGTTCCAAAAAGGCCTACGAGACGATCAAACCATTTGAGACAAATGCGTAGGCTTCCGACTCAAATATAAATTGTTACGATTGCTATTGCTTCCATTTCGCTTTTTATCAAGCCATCACGGGTTTCATAGGCTGGCTTAATACAAAAGCAAAATCTACGTCAAACCGTTAAAAAAAATGTGTAATGTGCTTCTGGTTTGGTTCAAAACGAGTTTGATTCAAACGGTTTGGTGTCTCAGTCTGTAGCTAACGATAAAACGGATTGAATGGAGGTATTCTTGTGGTGGATAGAAACATCGGTTTTGTCTAGATTTGGACAGTTTAACAAGACAAAATATAAAGATTACATGAAAATTCTCAAGCATTTCATAAAATACAACGCATGCGACCATTTAAAAATACTATTATCTATTCGCCCCTTAAAACTCTATGCACCCCGTTTTACGGTACGCATTTTATTCTAACCGTATATCAGTTATAACATTCTGTCCACACCCTATTATTAAGTGTTGTATTATAAATACAAACGAAACGACCTTACAGTTCTAACATACATGTAATAAATCTATCAATACAAAATAATCAATACATATTCAATCCAAAGATGGGTAATTATACACTATTTGTATACTTGATAATGTTGAAATACTGAATTATTACTTAAAGGTATTTTATTCTCGAAGATTCCTTGATTGTGGCTTCGTCTTTCTTGTCTTTCTTCATCGCTGAGGGTCGTGACTGTATGAGTTCGCGTTGGCCACTAGAACCATTCCATGTGGATCGGTCTAATTCCGTTTGAAATGACGTTTGAAAAGTTCGACCACAGACGTTCATTATGTCGGTCCATCCGGTATACCGAATACAAAAAAAATAACTCCTAAAATATGTGTTAGTTTGGTTTATTATTACCTCACATTATAAGCGAAGCAAGCAACCATCACTACACATTGAAAACACCTTCATTAGCGGGATTTGTAAAATCTCAAAAATAAATAGCTGTTATTGTCAAAAATCATTATACCAAATTCATAAAATCATTATACCAAAACCTTAAAAAATATTATTATTTCCTGGTTGAAAAACATTATACTATGGAATGTTTTGCGATGCGAATTCAAGATAATGATCCGTGTGTACAAATGACGAGTAAATATGTATTTCAGACAAATAACAGTAGCGGTGACAACTAACAATGGCGACGCGACAGTGCTGCCAACATTCTAATGTAATATCTATTACTCACACGACCCTTGGAGTCCCAAGTTGAGCCTTTTTCATGGTATCCAGAGTTCCAGACAACTCGTTTTTTTTCTTTAAACGACTCCCGTAGTAAGGAATTTCATCCTTGTGTCACGAGGGATTGTTTTTTTATTACAAACATATAAATCACTGGCATAAGACGCCCACCAACTGATAAACATACGTAAATACAGTTTAAACTGTGCCGGATCATGCCAGCGCGGTGCCTGTAGCAAATTCGGCCAACAGCCCTTTGGTTTGATTAAGTTTCTCAAATTCTCCTTAAGGAGACTGGGCTTCTAATTTATGTGTATTGCAGCGTAAGTAGTGCAAACAATAGATTGTGTTGGCAGAACTCAGTTTTAAGGATGTGGTACCTGCTACTTTTTATTAGAAAAGACAAGCGTTGGAGCGCGAGGAGCTCGTGGCTAAGCTATAACCGCATAAGTGAAACGCTCACAGGTTAAGCTCGACGCGGTTGGTCCGTAGATGGGTGACCATTTGTGTCATAGCAAGTTCCTCCGTGTTTCGGAAGGCACGTTAAATTGTGGGTCCCGGCTGTTATTCCTACATCTTTGATAGTCGTTACAGGTAGTCAGAAGCTTGAAAAGTCTGACAACCAGTCTAACCAAGGGGTATCGTGTTGCCCAGGTAACTGGGTTGAGGAGGTCAGATAGGCAGTCGCTCCTTGTAAAACACTGGTACTTAGCTGAAACTGGAAGCCGACCCCAACATAGTTGGGAAAAGGCTAGGCCAATGATGAATGATGACAAGCGTTGGAGCGCGGAAATCGAAGCGAAAGTTTCTAGTTGTGAATAAAATGTTGTAGTTAAGTACGAGTATAGTCAGTTTTCGTTTGCAGTAAATTCCAAGAAGTAGACAGACCCTTGTCATTTCGGAAAAAAAATTGTTAGCAATTAATGTTTGTAGTTGTTAACAGAGGAGCGAAACTAGAGCCGTTGTGGTAAATCTAGAAAATATCGCATTCAATAAGCCGTCACCTGTATTTGAGTAGCAGATAAAACGTCATCCCTAGTCGTTACCCCACTTTAGTAACGTGATATCATCTGTCACAAATTCTCGTAGCCTCGTAGCATAACAAACATCTCGTAGCATCTGAAATGAGCGCGACTCTACACAGACGCTTTAGAAGAGTCCATGCTATCACAAAATAATTTAATTAAAAAACAATAATCAGTAAGAATATTGTATTTTCATAGCGCTACGCGTGTCAACGCTTGCTTATACACGCGTCAATTATATTAATCCATTTGGACACGGTTTTATTAAATGATGTCCTTCCGATAACATTCCGAAAACACTTTTTAAGATATAAATAATGTCTACTGAAATATTATGAGCTTAGAGTTTAATTTTTACCTTGTTACTTGTTTAAAATGTTATTGATTTAAGATCAATTCTTGCCGTCGTAATAAAATATTATGTATTGACAATCCTGTATTACGGTATACGTCAAATATTGGCAAGAAAACCATTATTATATATCATTATTTACTAACCATAGAATAAGTTAATGAACGGCGGAATATTGTTTGTGATTTCAATGATTTGTCGTTAAAAATAATTATCTATTTTTAATTTTAATATCCCGCATCTATTTTCCAACCTGCCAGAGGTTGGAAAATAGATTGGCTCAAATAGTAACTAAAAAGGTTTTTATCCTATCTTAAAGGACTATTAGGTAATCACAAATGAGGTTTGGGCTAAGATTTAGCAGTTTATTCAAATGACCATCTCCGACAAATATTGAAATCAGTTATCTAGTATTGATGATACAGGCTTTGCTTAGTTTGAGACTAGATAGCGTTGTGTAAAACTTGTCAATAATCATTATACTTTCTCTTAAGATTGTGACAACGAGAGCTCTTATTAATTTAGTGATATATTTGTCACGTAGAACAAAAAAATGAGTTGGAGACGACGACCGGGGAGCGCAGCCGAGGCGAGAGCGCGTGGGCCGGGCGCGCCACGCCGTCTGCCGCCGCCTTCCCCATGCAGAACTCCAGCCACGTCAAGTTCGAACCGCCGAGCGTGCCTGTTATATTTATACTGGGTAAGTAATACTTATCTCATCCTTATTCTAGCTGCACCCAAAGCATATACCATGATATTGCCGAACTAAGATTATTTTTAAGGAATGGCTGACGCACAGATATTAATTAGTAAATATTTGTAGTAGACTAGCCGTTGCATGCGTGCAATTGAGATGAAAACTATCCTATGCGTTAATCCAGGTTACAAACTATCTGTGTACTAAGTTTCGTCTAAATTCGTTCAGTTTTTTTGCGTTTAGAAGGTAACTAACATCTATTTATACAAACTCTATCGTAACGCGTTAGTAAGTATGTAGGTATCTGTTTTTTCTAGCGGCAGTGCTTGAAAATGATTGGGTAATCTGGGGTAACTTGACTATCGGTGAATTTGTGTAAAAGCAGTTGCCCTATTGCAAAGTAAAAGCCTCCCTTCCCGTTTTCCATTTCTCCCTACATATGCCCAATAATATCATCATTTCATTGTCTTACCAGGTGGCCCCGGCAGCGGAAAGGTGACGCACTGCGACAACCTGATGCAGGAGCGGCGCGGCGTCGTGCACATCAACATGACAGACCTTCTGCAGCAGTACGCCATCGGGAACGGTACTGTACCTGGACTATTCAATCTGATCTCTGTTCACTGATGATAGAGATCAAAATCAAAAGTATTTTTTTCAAATTAGGCTAAGTGGTACTTTTTGAAGGGTTCAATATACATTGAACAGCATACCGATTCGCTGCGATACAGTTAAGTTTCCACTCACAATGTTTATATTGAGAAATATTTTTTAAGAACAGTCTTTGTTCGTTTGACCCAGGCGAAAGATTATATTAATAAATGCTTCTATTTCTCTGCAAACCGAACGTGCAGTCCGATTGCAGTTATATTACAATCGGGTCAACTGTAAACAAACTGCACTTGAACTGCAATAATTTGCAGTTGGATTGCAGTCAAAATGCAGTCCGTATATCTAGAGCCTTAGACCTTAAGTCCACTTTAGTAAGAACAAAGTACACGTATCGTAAGCTTAAATAAACGCACAAACTGTGACAGAAAAATAACCGAAACAAAATCTTTAGCCAGCGTTTTAAATAATACCTTGTTTTAATAAAACATGTCATTTACAGTCGCGCTGCCTTTCAATCATATTATATATCGTAATGATGTATAATTTAGTTAGCAGCTCGTTGCCGTGACGTGACGTGACACAAAACATTTGCTTATAAAAGCATATTGCAGTTTAACATACAGTCATTATGACATCAACGACGGATACGGACGGAACAAACAGATATTATTTCTGTGTCATAAATTATTTTTCGTTCCGTTGTCTTGCTTCGGTATAGAGAAATTGATTTCTTAACTTATTACAAATAAAGATCGCTTTTAATGGCAAACTGATATCAATTGGATTTGCAATTTTATTTACAAACTAGCTGTTGCCCGCGACTTCGCCCGCGTGGTTAGAAGATATAAGCTAGGAATTTTTGAACGGAAGCCCTCGAAGTGAAATATTTTTCCCAGTTTTTGCCACATTTCCCATTGTATCTTCGCTCCTATTAGTCACAGCGTGATGGTTTATAAGCCTTCCTCGATAAATGGTCTATTCAACACAAAAATATTTTTTCAATTTGGACCAGTAGTTCCTGAGATTAGCGCGTTCAAACAAACAGACAAAAAAACAATCAAACTAGCAAACTCTTCAGCTTTATATATTAGTATCTAGAGATATATTTTTCTCGGAAAATATTTTTTATTAATTTCCCTGAGGGACTTTATTTATTCTGGTGCAAGAGTTTCACAAACATTACAATTATGTTTATATTGACTTGAAAAAAAAAACGTTAAGCGGTTACGGAATGCGATGCGAGCTAATTAAATACCGTGCATGTATATTGGCACGAAACTAAAGTAAAATGCAATGTCAGAATACAATAGAAGGTCAAATATTATAGAATGAAAATAGGAATAAATATTTGTACGTATAACGTGCAGGTTTGATCCCAACGCAGGTTACCAATATTACTGTTTCAAACTTATTTGTAATTCCTAGCTATTCAAAGAAGGATAAAATTGTGATGAAACCTGAATTTCAAAATATTGGAATTCGGAATCGAAAAAATCAACTCTCTGAGGGCTAGCGTGGTGATCAGTGCTCAAACCTTCCCTATTTGTCTATAGGGAAATTTGTTCCCTATGCCGTAATTTCTTTCTTTATGAAAAAAAAATAATCGGCATGTTTGCCGTAAAAATATTCTCAACAAAGTTATAAGTAATTTAGCCACCGTAGACATATCGGGCTACGATTCGTAGCAGGCACCTACGATCCTCCGGTGCTACGTAAAACGTTTTACAGTTAAGGATTCTGCGGCTTTTACTGACGCCAAAATGAGAACGCTCGATTTAAACTTCGAAACGTCCCCGTAGGTAGGTTTTTCACTAAATATAACTTAATTAAAATATTGAAATGAAACTACTTTTACGGATTTTATCGGGCAGTCTGCCTGTGACCATGATACCTGCAAAGGTGTCGAAACGTCGGGAACTAAAATCTAAAATTAAACCGCGATAAAATCCGTAAAATTGGTTTCATTTCAATGTACATTCGCGTAAACCTTAATAAAAATAATTAAAAATACCATTAATAAAAATACTGTTGCATTCAGTTTTTTTAAGTGCATTAAAATACTATTTATACGCCAGTAAGTAATTGGAATATAGTTTATATTTTTTATCACCTATGACTCAGCCCGGGGCGTTGTGCAATATAGACTTACTTAAAACTTTATTGTGTGGTCACTACGCGACACTGGCAGTAATTGTTGCGCAAGTCAGCAGATTGCCAAAACCTTAAAAAAAAAATCATAAAGCTACCTACATATGTTTTGTCACGAGACAACTTCAAGGGAAAAACCTCTTTTCTACTTTTGGTAGGTTCACTCGGCGACACAGGTCCAAAACGCAGTGGCCTCACTGAGAACTTTAATCTTAAATGTAATCGGGCATCTATGAGAGGCCCTCACTCTATGGAGAAACAGACATAAACAGATAATACATATATACTGTAGATGAAAAATACTTATAATTCACATTGAAATGTAAATTATTCAGCAGGTGGTATCTTTCCGTGCACAAAAATATTATTACTTTTATCATTCTAATTCATATCAGGCTTTACATTTTTTAATTTAAACTATCATGCATTAAAGTGACACAGCATTATAGTGTAAAGAGGTCTGAACTTGTTAGATAGTTCCAAGTATCACCTGATCGGTTAAACACCTATGCCTAGGCTTCGATTAGGTAAATGGTTTGTTTGCTCACATTCCTCTCGCAAGGTTGCTTCATAAAAGACAAGGTTGTTCCTAAATGGCTAAGAAATACTTAAAAACTTGTATAAATTGTGCAACAAATTATTTCTGTCTTTAGAAATTAGATGTAATAATATATATATATATATCCTAATATATCCTGGAACTTTTGTGATAAATATCATCATCATTCTGTACATCAACTATGTTAGGTCCTTCTAGGCTAACCAGATGCAGCTCAGTACGTACCAGTGTTTTACAAGGAGCGACTGCCTATCTGACCTGATAACTGGGAGAAACGATACCCCTTAGTTAGACTGGTAGTCACCCATCTACGGATCGACCGTATCAAGTGTAGTTTAATCTGTGATCGATCACTTGTGCAGTTGTAGATCGCCTCGAGCTCCTCATTATGGCATTTACTATGAAATTACTTTGAAAATGATGTAGCGACTTATATGTATTTCAAATAAGGTTGGAGCTTTGTCTGGTCCAACCTAATTTATATACTGTTTATTGTTTAAAGCTTTTGTTGTATCACTTTTTTAAAATAAACTCCCGTAGCCTTGCCGTTGCGTTTAGAATAACGCCTACGCAATGCTTACGTAGCAGATACGCCTCGCCTACGTCGTAGCATTCCTATAAAAAAATGTTTTATAATAGTTCTAAAATGACATCTTGCGTCTTTTTGGGCTTACCTTTTAACATTGGTCAGTACACTGAGATACAGTTTTCAAAATGGACTTAAACGAAAGGCGTATATAACAAAAATAGGAATTTACCCAGATCTGTCTTAAATAAGTGATTTTATTTATTAATTCATCTCGAATAAAAGCCCTCATTCTAAAAGATACTCTTTGTAGCACTTCTACGGTCACCGTTGACCTACAGTTTCTAGCTAAAGCCTTACAAGTTCATATTCCAACTACCCTATTCCTCGAACTTAATTAATAAAAGTTTCCTCTTTAACAGACATGCAAGACTTCGGCACGCTGTCCAGCAAGACGGTGACGGAGGTGCTGATGCTGGAGATGAAGATGGCTCCCACCGCCAAGACTTACCTCGTGTCCGGCTACCCGCGCTCCATGCGCGACGTCGCCGAGTACTCCGACAAGGTGAGGATATAGCATCCGTGATTGCAAGAGGCGGAGGAGAATGGGAGACAAAGGGAGAGCTTAGGCTGGCCTGTTGGTCTAGTGGCTAGTGACCCTTACTGCTATAACGGAGGTCGTGGGTTCGATCCCCACCAAAGACAAAGTTTGTGAGATTTTCTGTTTCAGGGTGTAATTTTTCTATAATATGTATGTATTTCGAAATATTTAAGTATGTTTATCAGTTCGTTGTCTAGTGCTCATAATACAAGCTTTGCTTTGTTTTGAGATGAAACGTATGGCATGTGTGTGTGTGTGTTATAATGGTCTAGCAGTGGGTTATTTATGGCCGTCGACTGGATAAACAGTCGTAATTAAACTGTCGCCTTACCAAGAGATTATATATAACGATTGAAGTAATAAGAAAAATGCTAAAAGGTTAGGTTAAGAAACTTCAGTCCGGATAATCGTTCGTCTGATCCCCAGTATAAGGTACATCCGTACACATAATATAATTATCAATACCTAAACAAATATGTTCAATAGCGTGGTTTATTCAAATATTTTCGTCGATAGATTATCGTTGTCCCGCGTCCACAATAATGTTGACAACTTCTACAGTACTGTCAATATTATTGCGTGCGATGAGTCTGTTACCGAGGAAATGGCTCTCCGTTAGTTTGAGTTGGGTATGAGAGTCTAGTATATCCCCATTATCTTTTCTAGACTGGCAGAGACTTGAGGATCCCTATGGATTAAAATATAGCTAGATAAAAATTCCGTGACTTGTCTCTTGTATCTAACATTTCAGTCTGGAATATTTTCATTTCTTGGTTACTTTTACTTGTCTGTACACAAGTAAAAGTATAATATAATAATGAAAGGATTTTCGCTGCTTTATATAGATTTATTGGTTGTTCTGGGCTTGTTCTTCAGTTCACATATTTTTGACGCCACAAAGTACTAAAACGAATTCATTTAGTTAGTATTCGATTCCTGATTAGATCGTCTTTTGCTGTTGACTGCTTACAACCACTACTAAAATCCCATTTCCGTCTAATAACTTTCAGGAAACGTTAATTATCATGGACTTTCTCAATCGTACAATATATCAAAAGTTGTTTGTCGATCGATTGAATGAAGACGTAGGATAAAAATCGGTATAAATATGTCAAGGGCAGAGTTTATACAACTGGCGCTCACTTCGGGTATGTGTTATGTTGTATCGGCGGCCATATTCCTGCCGAAATAGGCTCTGTTTACGTGTGTATGAACTTTAACTTTTAATTATTCGTACGGTGGCCGTGGTTTTCACTGCAAGAGAAAATTCGCAGAAATTGGACTGAACTGCATTTTGCGTATAAAAAGTTTAACAAACATTCAAGTCACATGCACAATTACACTCCGTAGTCGTGGAAAACTCAAACGCTTGTCCAGCGCAGAGATCGAACCCGGGACACGTAGCGAACAGTGGTTTTGTGGTGATCGCAACCGCCCAGCTTCCCGTGCACTCAGTAATGGTGGATCACAAATCTTTTCTCCTAAGATCGCCTGTATCAAACCGGCAACACGTCACGCGCAGTTTTTTGCGTGATGATGGTGACCTTAAGCACTCAGTTACCCGTGCATTCAAATAAGCACTTTTATACCAGCTCTACTCATAATGCATGACTAGACACAACAGTCCATAAAGTAACACTACAAACATTATCAGCTAATGTAAGTATTCCTAGAGGGGACCAGAGTTATTTGCTTGACTATTTTTATTGAGAGACAAACACATATTGTGAGGAATCAAAGGTCAAAGTTCTAAGTCTTGTGTAGAGTCGATTGCATAATGTTAAGTAACTTTCATTATTGCTTTTATAACTTCGCAACTTTTCATTGTATATTTATATACCAACATTTCAATTTTTTTAACCCGACTGGCTTTACTATTTTTTATCCATCTCGTATGACTGTAGTTTATCTGCCGACAGTTTCATTTTTTATCCGATTTGAGTAACTCGAAGACTATAAAATGAGCTGCGCGTAAAATGTTATTCTAAAATGGCAATTTCAAACAATAATATTTCCACTATTAAATGATGTAACGATGCGAGTCGTTCGACGCGGGATCCCGCCGAGTCAGCTCATGATTAAGGACTCCGGTTGGGTCCGAAACTAGTCGGCACCCCCGATAATTACGCGTGAGTAAACCGTTACATCATTTAATAATGAATCAGTCACATTACAGTTATTATAAAAATAATATTTCCAGACCAATCTTTAACTTCGTAATGAAAGATGAAAAGCATATAAAAAAAAGAGTTCCAAATCTCTGCACTTCGAGGCTTTAATCTCAAATCCACTCCCACTATACAAACTCGTGGAGGTTCATACACACACGTCATAGTTATCAGGCACTGGCTGTACGTAGAACTTTTTATTTTATTTAGCCATTACTGTCCCACTGCAGGGCAAAGGCCTCCCTTAGGTTTTTCCACTTTGTCCGGTCTATTACTTTTTTTCCATTTTTTGTGCCATCGCGCCATCTCATTCGGGGCCGTCCTCGACGCGGCTTTATGTTGGATAGAATCCAGTGGGTACATACTTTGGCCCAGGAGTTATCGTACAAGCGACAAACATACATAGAGCCTTACAACAACAAAATATTGACGCGTAGAACACATGTTACACTCGTGAAATTCCGTCACAGGCCTTTAATAAAATCAATAAGTTTGGAATTAATAGGACAAACATTACTGTTCGTACGTTTGTACATAAATGATGGCGGCGAGACAGTGACCAAAGAAAATATGAAAACGTCTGCGACTCAATATACGGGTGATAGTTTGTTGAATTACTTATATTTGTATTTTAAGTTTTGAAACTTTGAAAGTTGTTTGTAAACTGTGATACACGTGGTTTGGGTGGAGGTGTTGGCAGCTGTTGTGTGTACATTCCTTCCTCGATTTCTGGAAATTGGTATTTAAAAGTATTTTTGTAAAGTTTATACGTATTGATCTGAACATTTGCTCACTTGCGAGTGCCGATTTCAAATTCAAATTCAAATACTTGCTTCGGAGTTTCTTTTTGTAACGCCTTTTTCAATCATCGTCTGTTTGTTACAGACTGAAGTATAATGTAATGGGAAAGCATGATAAAACAAAACAAATTACCTTTTTGGGTGCCCGACAGAACCTATAAATATTACCATTAAATTTTCAAGCCCCTAAACATTGTGGTTTGCTAATAAGGTAATGAGTACCTACTGTAAGTTACCCCACCATTGGACCTAAGGTCATAACAATTGCAAGAAGTTGTTACATGAAGAAGCTGCAGAAGCTGCTCTCACTTCGCCTTTGACAAGTCCCTGTTCGAAAGAGCCTGTGTTATCAAAAGACCTACCACCGTCTTACTCCTCTTTCGTACTACTTCTCATTAATTTCATTGCAATCTCTAAGACAGTCAATCGTTTCTCCCGAGACACACGAAGAAAAGTTTCATTCTTATTTGTTAGTGTCATTGAAGATCCTGGCTTACAAGACTTCATAAAAAATATTTACCTCCACTTTTTTTTGGAGGTAGCGATCGTGCGAGTGAGTTTGCACTCTACGCGGCATAGAGCGACGTCTCCCACCCACAACTACAGCATTCTTACTTCACGAGGTGCTCCCCAATCTGATATTGTAAACGAACGTGTTGATGTGTAATCGCCATCACTAATTATATTAATTAGACGACCTTCGTGCTGCCAGCCGTGACTCGGCCGCTATCTGATGAACACGTGATGCTGAATGTGACGTGATGGTATATTTACAAACGATATTACGTGTCAGGTTTAGCGGTTCTATGATTCGTTTTGTTTGTATATGGTCGCATGTTCGAAGCCAGACTAGAATAGTCTTACAATTGGGCAACAGTATCTTGCCGTAGAAAGCAAAACTTACCACTTGTCTTTAAACCCTGGGTTTTGCACACTATGTTACTGTAAGTCACGATATTTTGAATATAAAGGGACCTCTCATCTGTTACGTCCTAGTTTAGTTATACAAAAGCAAAGATAAAGATAATTAATTAGACCATAGATTGCAGGCGGAATGAAAATACACAATTTTTTCTTCAGCGAATTAAAATTAATTATTTTTTGCTTTTAAAGTCTTCGTACAAAAAAGTCAGAAAAAAAAAATTACGTTACATTTTGTTAGAAAATTTAAATTAACTATACATAATACTTACATGCCAACATTACACCACCCATGCAAAGCACGTATGATACATGAAATACATACCGTAATAAGCTGTGCTTAGTAAACGTCAATTTAAATAATAACGCGATGACTCACACATACTTGGAAGCATGACGTTTCACTGAAGTTTGTTTTCAATAGAAACTATTGCTGATGGAGGACCGCCCTTTATATTGTGGGACTGTAATTATGTCTCATAAGTTAGAACCAAATTAATTGGCGTTTTGTTACTGGACTGACGTGATATTGATGTGAACGATTTATTTAAGTGTCAATGAAGTTTTCTAGCACTTAATTTTGGATGTTTTAATCTGTAGTTGCATTTTGTTGTGTAACGCCTTTTTTAATGAAACAGGTGTTGAATTTCTGAGTGTCCATTAATTTATTAATTTAAATAGTGCGCCAAATAGTTTCGGTTGATTATACTTGAATCTTTTGCAAACAAAATGGTATTTTGCGATATTATTATATTTGTCATTGCTTCTACACCAAAATTAAAATGCAAACCTATTTCAAATAAATGTAGCGTTTATAAATATTACGAATAAAATACATCTTACTTTGACTCTCTGTCTGGAGAACCGGACTACACCGAGATTGTATAGAACACTTGTCTTTCAGACACCAAGGCTTAAACAATGTTTGTTGTTTAAGTCCTGGTCTTCTATACTCATATCAGTTTTGTTATGGAAGATGTTTTATTCCTCACCTTATTCTGTTGTATATTAGGTTAAATATGTAAATTATGTTCAACATCGCTCCTTATGCTTCTGTTATTCAAAAACCAAAACAAACGTAGCCTAAATCAAAACCTTGTCCTAGATCCAGACCATAAACGGCGTGGTCCTGGTGAGCTGGCGGCAGCGTGTGCTGGAGCGTCAGATCGAGTACGGCGCGCGGCTCGGGCACGTCGTGCTCAGCCTCGCGCGCATGGAGCTCACCAACTTCTACAAGAACGTCATGCCAGTCGCCGATTACTTCGACCAGACTAACATGCTGATAGCGGTAAGTACTTTGGAGATAAATAAACTTATTTTGATAGTAACCGTGCGAATGATAGCAGACGCGGCGGGGTCGCGAGTCGAATTGGCGACCCCGCCGCGCCGCGTCAGCTCATGATTAAGGACTCCGGTTTGGTCCGAAACTAGTCGGGCGATATCGATATATACGCGTGAGTAACGTTGCATCATTTAACACGTATCACAAGCGGGATTGCAGGCTGACCAGACTTATTTGTAGAAAAAGCTATGAAATTAGTCTTACTAATATTAAGGGTCAATAGATTTGTGGTTAGCCATGTCATGACGGAATTCAAGGCCAGTTCTGAGCTTTTTCTGAGTTATTGTGTAGGCAACGTTTGCAAAGTACCTGAAGGAGGTCTAATTGAAATGAGTTTGTATAGACCTACGCGTAGCTTAATACCGTATTATTGGCTAGGTGTGAATAAAGAAGTAAATATATGGGAATACTGTAAACTGGGCTCACTTTAAGTACCTGCTATTTATTTAGTTTTAGTTGTTTGTGTTTGTGTCTGTTTTCTATTTTATTAGAAAGCTAATATCGTCCTTCTAAAGGTCTTCAGGCTTTTAAATTATTCTCCAGTTATGTGTGGGTTTCATTTAATGTGACTTGTGATCGTCTCCCAAATAAATATTATAAACGCGAAAGTTTGTGCGTATGGATTGGATTCCTCGGTCCCTCGTTCCTCCTCGTTCACGTAAAAACCACCGAACGGATTAAAACGATACTTGGTACATACATATCGTATAACCAGGATTAACTAAAAGATTTTTATCCCTATTTTATTTACCTGTGAGATCATTTTCTATTTGTAGAAGGCGGGCCCGCGCGCTACAACTAGTGTTTCATAAATAAACATTCTCATGTATGTGGTTCACAAAATCTGTAATTATCTTGTTTGAATAAACTTAATTTTACAAACATAAATACAGACACGCAGTTGATTAGTGTTGTAGTAACTAGTAAGATTATTCGATTGGTTTGTTATTCATCCTTGAACAACACAATAGTTGTATTTACTTTGGTCTTATAGTTTATTAGTCAAGGCCTAGCGTCAGAGTCTTGTACAAGGTTGAGGACAACCGAAGATGTTAAGAAGTAATTTCAATTCTGAACACTTTCATAGGGAAAAAGTTATCTGGTTTAAAGTGACGTAGTATTAAATAGAAATGACAATATTTATAATTGAGCATTTTTTAATTTATGGTATTTTTATGTATGTGTCTGAATTTTTGACGACCTCCGTGGTCGAGTGGCGTACGCACCGGTTTCAAGGTGTCGCTAGCTCTGAGGTCCCGGGTTCGATCCCCGGTCGGGTCAATGTAAATATTCACTTTTCTACATTGTCTTGGGTCTGGGTGTTTGTGGTACCTTCGTTGTATCTGAATTCCATAACACAAGTGCTTTAGCAACTTACTTAGGGTTCAGAACAATGTATGTGATGTTGTCCGTATTTATTTATTGAAAACAAAAAAAATCCTAAACGAATGCTTTTTTGGGTGGCGTCCCGAGTAATTTAGATTCACAAGCTCGCCGGATCAGATAGTATCTTTTACCATTTAACAATCTAAAATAACAATTCGGTGAAGCCTTCAAATTCTGGCGTACTAGCCAAGAGTTAGGCCTGATTCGCACGGGAGCTTTTTTAACGCGCGTTGAAAAGCGTTCAAATAGAACAAATGCATTTCCAAGCCGTTAATCCTGATTCTCACGGGAGCATTTGTACTAAGATTCTTTTTTAGATATATTATTGTAACTCAAATAAGTATATTGCATCTTGTACAAGATTTAAATAGGAAAAAAAACGAATCCTTTGAAAAAAATATATGACATTTTCTACTATGGCCACAACCCGACATTTTTTTTTTAGAATTGTTTCGGACTTCATAAGTTACTATTTGGCAACCCTAGGAAGAACCTACTCGGCCTATTGGGCAATCCGTCTCTGACAGGCTAACCGCATATAAAATCTGTTTTAAAAGTTAAAAAAAATGTATAAATACTGCAAAATACATGATATATGAGCTAACAACGAAAGCATTACAACGTTCAATGATTGGTATCTCTGTATTGCATTCCTTGTTTAAAAGTGGATGAGCAATGTTTATTGTGTAGCTACTACTATTTATCTACGTAAGTCATATCTATATGTAGAAACTAGTAGTATTAGGCCCAGTTTCACCATACTCTGTTAATAATTTAACGATTTGATTCAGTTGTCTAGTGTCCCACCACGACTAAATGAGTGTACACTTCGTTTAACAGAAGTTAAACCTAATCGCTGCTCAAGAGGACAGTTAGGCACTAACGGACTGTCAAAATCAAGTCGAGATGGATGCTTCTTATAATTTTATTTTGGAAAATAATATGTTAGAAAATATAGCTTAGAAGGAATAGTACGACGTTCTAGATTTATAAAGATCGACATTATTACTTCGAAGAATATGACCTTGTTCATTCTTGAACGAGATTTTGTAAATTCTTTTGGTAAAAGAATTGACCCTTTGATATTCTGCAGTAGATTGATTGCACTTAGGCAATTAAATTCTTCTGCAAGTTTCTTCCACCCTTCATTTTTATTTTCAATGTTAATATAATTAAATGTGTGAGAATTTATTTTTCACGTGATGTATAATTCGGTCCATGTGTTTTCTTCGACATTTTTTTATATCTAACAGCTAACACACAGTATTTACTTAAAAATCTCGAAAAATGAATACTAGAACAAACAGAACAAAGATCAGAACGATATTTTGACTTTTCATCCGGCTAAAATCAAGAGTAGTTACAATTTCAATCAAATCACTTGGAGAAAATGACGTTTGAAATTGGTCGCATAGCGCATAGCATTTATTACACGAATATGTAAAATGTCGTCCAACTCTATATAAATGACACGTGGTAAACGAGCTCTTCAATTTGGTTGCTTATAATAAGAGTGTATGACTTGCGAGTGATTGCGTTAAATGGTAGATTTAATAAAGCACCTTTAAATTTTTACCATGGGACTCGTTGCATTTATTTCCAGAAACTCAGATAGCAGTGCGGGATTTTCACTTATTATACACAATCCGATATGGTCTAGTGGCTAGGATACCTGGCTCTCACCCAGGAGGCTCGGGTTCGATTCCCGGTATCGGAATGGGGCTCCTGCATCGTCTTTTTGCCATATTAGATGCTTATATATTATACAAAAACAATAATATATTAATAAAAGTAATATTATATTATTATATATTATAGCAGTCTAGCGCTTCTTTGAGTCGTTTGGAGTCAAAACTTCTGGGCAACTTTCTTGATGCTTTATTCTAATTCTTGTTTTCGTTTTTAAGTACTTATTTTATGTGTAAACACACTATTGTTTTATTCGCCAACATTTAACAGGTAGTTCTTCTTAAGACACAATAAATAAAAAAAAAAAAACAAAACAAAACTCTTAAAATTTTAAGTTTACCAAAGATAAGGTACGACACCTTATGTAAATAATTTCTGCACGAAATCTGGTTTTTTTTTATTTCGCTATTTAATATGAACAAAAATCTTACATTGCACAGATCATTGTGTTGCTGACGCTACTGTACTCTGGCTATGGACCAGATATTTCGGCTTTAGAGTCACTCGGCCCATTAGCTCAGTTGGTTAGAGCGTCGTGCTAATAACGCGAAGGTCGCGGGTTCGATCCCCTCATGGGCCACGATTTAATTTTGAATTTTGTTTTATTTAAATATCCAATATTTTACAAAACTAAAAAAAAACAATTACATTCACCAAAAAGAAAAATAAATTTTAAAATATTTTATAATAACGTCCAAGTACGGATTTGATATTAATCATAGAAACCTTATAAAATACTAGCTTTAGGTATAGATAGCAAGCCTAATAAAAAAAAACATCAATACACACTAAATATTAGCAAAGTCATCGAAATTTCGCACATCGTTACTGGGAAACGTATGTATTAGCCTATCAAAAGCGACTTGCAAAAGGTCATACACAATTCTATGAATCACACATTGTGTAGGTTGGTACGAGCAGGTTTAACGACCCCTCGCTCGACCCCACACTATTCACGCGGCACTTGCATTGATACTATTAATAATAGAATTCTGATATTGAGTTACATCCCATTGTATCAACAATAACGCTGTTAGTTTGCGAAAAACAGCGGTGACAAAATATTTAGGGATTTATTTAAGGTGAACTAATTAAAAAACTGTATACGACTAAACTTATATATTGATACAAAATGAGAAATCTTATTACAAACAGAACAAAAAAGTCAAAGCACAGACTGGATTCGAACCTGCACGGAATTATTGCGGTGGTGACCCGGTTGGGGTCACCGTTAGTTATTGAAAAAATGCAAAAAAGCGCTGCAATAAACTACTTTTCAAACAGCACAATTTTATGCTACTTGCTAAGAAAAAAAATCCAACCAACAGTTTATAGTTTGTTAAAACTCTTAAGAGCGACTATAGCAACCAAGGTGCAGTTGTATCTTAGGATCACCTCAGATGCAATTGTAACTTAGCCACGACCTTCACGACCAAAAACGTACGCAAACACTTTACATATTTGCTTTTAACATTGAAATATCTGTCAATACCTCCGCCATAATCACGAAAGACTCAGGTCCTCGAAGCGACCACTAACTAGGTATTATAACCAAATTATAGGTTATTATACAAGTAGCCATTTGCATCCTTAATGTGAAAATAACCAGGTTACCTACCTACAGACATGGGGTCTAATGTCACGTTTGCAAGCTTTCAACTATGTCTTATAAAACGTTAGTTACTTTGAATGTCATCGTTTTAATTAGTTTAATGGATTTTTTATTGGGTTTAAGTATATCGTGTTTGTATAATGGTGAACTTGTTCGGAAGTTATGTTTGGGTATTGAAAACAAAGCCACTATTTCGTATGGAGAGCAAAGTTGAAGTGGACCGGTGGTTTCTTAGTAGTCATAGCACTTAGCAGGGGTCATTTAAGTAAAGCAGATAGAATTGTTGCCAAAGCAAAGCAAAAGAAGCTTCGCTTGCTTGAAGATGCAATTGATGATGATAATGTAATTTTAATTAGCAAGTCATTGTAGAAAATAAAAACTAATAAATAAAGATAAATCTATCTGAATAAAGATTCGGATTAAATCTGTACAACACGCGCACAGCACAACTGAAACTGTCTCGCAAAAAGGTGAGAACTATACCCAGTTGAGATGACATGAGCTGGCATAATCGGGATAAAACTATCCCATGTGTTAATCCAGGTTAAAAAATTTCTGTGAACCAAGTGTCAACAAAATCTGTTCTGTGGTATCCGCGTGAAAGAGAAACAAACATCCATACATGCAAACTTTCAGACTAGTAGGATTCTGTCAACCACAAAAAAGCATCCAAAAAAGCGCTCTCGCTAAAACGAAATAGCATCATTAGCATAGGACATCGACAATCGATGTTCGTGAATAAAACACGGGGCACTTGTGTTACCCGTATCGATCGACTTGTGACGGTCAACGTACAATGTCATGTCCGACTGATTACCACACATTCAGGCTGAAGTGGAGTGAACTGTGGAGGCCGAGATGTGGGCGGAGACTTCGCTTGGAACTTGAGGACTATGGACAGTATGGGCACTTTAAGTGTGCTTCGGGAATTGTGGGTTGGTGGACGTTGGTGGATTTGTTTGTGAGGTTGGAATGTTAAAGTTGTATATACAGTATAATTTTAAGAGATTCTTAAATAGCACTGCCCAATTTGTTCTAAAGATTCGTCTCAATATTTTTCTTAAATATAAGTCTATGTATTACTTATCTAGTAATACAAAGACTTCTTAGTCTACCTATGCAAATAATAAACATCTTGAGTAATTAAGTGATCAGTATTTATATAATGATGGCCGATGGTATAAGTACCATGTAAATCAACAACGATGGCTGCCTATCAAATCTAACTTCCTGTATTGAAAACTTACCATTCTAGACTGGAGTCTATAAAATCTCGCCCCTTCATCGATAAAAATTTTACTTTTAGGCCTTTTATAATAAGATCACTTGGATGTTAATTTGCATTAAAAGATTTCAATTTCTTTAACACAATCAATACAATTCTCCACAGATAAGTCTTTGCCATTACATGTAACCGACTCACGCGTGACGCGATTGACGTGAGTCTTTCTAAAAAAAATTGATTGAGTGATGTTCATAAACGATCTACTAGACCTACTACTTCTTATTACTACTAATTATTCACAAAATAAAAAAATGGATGGGACAGAAACGTGAAGCCATATTGCCGTAACGGCCTTCAGTTGCACTATCGTCAAATTACCTCTTAGCAGTGCCGTATTATCCATAAGGCACTTTAGGACAGTGCCTAGGGGCCAACTATGACCAGGGGCCTACAACCAAAGTAGGCATCTAAAGCTCGATAAATTTTTCACTAAATGAAAATAACTTGAACCAAGGGGCCCCACTCCCTTGTTGCCTCGGGGCCCCTGGATAGATCCCCTTCCATAGATCCGGCCCAGGCTCTTAGTCGCTACCAAATAACTTTTCCTTCATAAAGTTTAAAAACGAATCTAAGTGCGTAACATATTATGTTCAACACCATACATACATAGGCTCATGGTTCACGTACAGGCTCTAAAGTCCAACATCCACGTTCAAGGCGAGCGTATCGCGGCTCCAGTTATTTATGCACGATTCTGATCTTTGACCCGAACACGATACAACCTGTTGCCACTGTTGTTGTTATCGAGCTGAGATTTTACAACCTTCACCAACTGTAATTATATAGTAACGTTTAAAAAATAAAAGGATATTTATTGCTTCTTAATATGTATCATTAAATACATAATACTAGGTAGTGCGACACTAGATTTAAATTCCACGGTGTGGAAGTAACGAATTGGGTACTAATCCAGTCATTTTAGGTTTTATCATATTGAGTTTGTCAATAATTCCTAGTGAGCTGAATTTTTGTATACACCTTTTTTACGGTGTTATTATGAAGTTGTGAAAAATCGACATTGTTATCGTGCCGGCTAAAAAAATTACAAAGCTCAAAAGGTCACGAAAATCAGTTTTTGCAAATATTTCGCGGACTATTGCTCGGAGGTCAATTGGGGTTTGAAATGTCTAAAATGACTGGACTATACGGTGTTTCAAGATAATTTAACAAAGAAAAAAGTTTTATTTATTCCGTATCCAAAACGGAAGCCTAATATTTATGTTCCGTTGTATGTCACCACGCTATATACAGGCTCTGAAGAACCATGAAATCTGGACAGGTGACTTTTTTACAGATGATGTATTTATGTTTCTGATAAAGTGAACAAATAATAAACATTAGGTAATGGTTGGTCACTAATTTAAATGGCGACAATTTATTTCGCTTTTTGTTTTTGGCCTATACGTAGCCAGGCCAAGTCAGGTCAAGTTTTTTTCAAGTACCGCAAAACGAATGAATAGACTCTGATTATACCTATTTCAGTTAAGTTAAAATAAAAATTAAAGCCAATTTGTGCGACTTGTCGTGGGTTCGATCCCCGCGTTAGGACGAGCTTTTTTGTGATCCGCGAACACCTGTTCTTAGTCTCGACTCCCGCGATATAGGGATAAAATTTCTTAATGCGAGGCTCGTTTTTTGACAAAGGTTCAAAAATACATAATCGTAACTATAATAATATTTCTTGTAATAAACTGAATTAAAAATAACAAAAGTCTAGAATCCAACCATTCCGATGGACACAAGTTCAATTTAATCAATTGTTACTAGAACGTCTTATGAACCAGCTATTGACATGCGACAATAGCTCTTACACCTTGAACATTACGGTAGAAATTTGATTAACAAAAATCAACAATTACAGAAACCCCATGTATTTTTAAAGATTTTAGTAGAAGTCGTATTAGGTATGACGACATTATCGATATTCGTAAAACGTTTGTTTTTTACTGAGTTTACAAACAAGGAGGTTCTTGTGACTGTGTGTTGCGCAATAATTCATTGATTAGTATCTATATCTATAATGGTAATATCCTAAAAACATGTAAGAAACCGGTCAAGTGCGAGTCAGAGTCCAACAATCAGGGTTCTTTACAAATAGACTAAAGATAAACAAATGAGAGACCATGGCAAGCATTGCTTAACCAAAATCTGAATACTTTTTTTTGTTGAGAAACAGCAGATATACATCTTCTATAAAAAATTATAAAGTTTCTGATATTTTTAGAAATCGACTACTTATTATTTTTAGAAAGTGTCACAGGCAAAAAAAAAATCAAATGAATAGATAATCCCTAACAATTACTTAAAAACTACAATTTAAACAAAACCTTTTAAAACAAAAACACTTGTAAAACAATATTCAAAGACAATCTAAATTTACAGACTATGAATTGTTTATGATTGGCACAAGTACACAAGTCATACAGCCAAAGCTCTATGGTAGAAATAATTAAAAGCTTGATGATAGGTTGCATGGGAGCCCGCCAGGTGGCGCTGTAGGTTTTACAACAATTAAGTCCACCTTACCGTCGTGAATCACCGAGTTTTAAGTTACCATTGATTTTATGCCCTTACAAGGACTATTCGTAATAAAAGATGATAATGTGTCATCATTAAATGGATTTTTTGTGATAAGGACAATTACTTGTAGTTGAATAATGTCGTGGGTAAATACTACGAAAATTAAGAAGCGATATATAATATGAATACAAATAGGAAATAATGGCATCTGTTTCCTAGAGTCAGGAATAAAAGTATTATTTTATGTCACTTATTTTATCTTTTCTTAAAATCATCATTGGCCTAGCCTTTTCCCAACTATGTTGGGGTCGGCTACCTGTCCAACCGGTTTCAGTTAAGTACCAGTGTTTTACAAGGAGCGACTGCCTATCTGACCTCCTCAACCCAGTTACCTGGGCAACACGACACCCCTTGGTTAGACTGGCTGTCAGACTTTTTCAAGCTTCTGACTACCTGTAACGACTGTCAAAGATGTAGGAATAACAGCCGGGACCCACAATTTAACGTGCCTTCCGAAACACGGAGGAACTCGTAATGACAAAGTTGGTCACCCATCTACGGACCAACCGCGTCAAGCATAGCTTATCCTGTGATCGAATCACTCACGCGGTTATAGCTTAGCCACGAGCTCCTCATCTTTATCTTTTCTTAAAATAGTTTTTAAAATTGACATCGTTACTTCAGAAAAAGTATCATAATATAAAGTTAGCACAGTCAATAAACATTCAATTATAAAACCCTTTTACCACAAGCAACGTAAACGGCATTGTTAAATAAAAAGAAAATAATGTAACAATACAATAGTACAACAAATAAAATACACAAGGATTTCTCAGAAATACACGTATTTTACAGAATGTAGAAACAAAATAGAAAACTGATGCATTAATAATACCGTATGCATATGTACGTGGGAGAAAGCCGGTGTAAGTGACAGAAAACTGGAAATATATTCCACAATGAGGGAAAATGAAGGCAAACGGTATGAAATATAAGGTAAAATCTACAATACGTAATAATATATTAATAGTTAGAGTATTCCTAACTGCGCACCACATGTGGTGAGGGTAAAACAAAAGGGTATTTTCACAAAAATAATTAAATAAATAAATGCGGACAACATCACATACATTGTTCTGAACCCAAAGTAAGTTGCTAAAGCACTTGTGTTATGGAATTCAGATACAACGAAGGTACCACAAACACCCAGACCCGAGACAATGTAGAAATGTGAATTTTACATTGCCTCGACCGGGGATCGAACCCGGGACCTCAGAGCTAGCGACACCTTGAAACCGGTGCGTACGCCACTCGACCACGGAAGTCGTCAAAATTGTTCAGTTCCTGCGACAGATTTCAAAAAATATTGGATACGTATTTTTTTTGTTTTATCTCGTAAAGAAATGAATGGGATACAGTGATTTAAAATGTCATGTGACGTCACTTGCCAGTACGCTTTTATTAGCAAGTCATGTTACTAGCCCCGGCTACAAATATATTAAATACTTAATTACTTATACATTAAGCTTCCTTATTTTTAAATGATGTGATAAAATGATAAATGCGTAATTAATATTTCTTGGAAATCGATCTGACGGAATTAACAGATCTATATTATTAGATTTAGTCCAATACCCTATCATGGTGTAACAATGAACGGTGATGTTGCTAGGAATAACTTTTCCGGACAAACTTTTGTTGGACTTCATAACTGATACCAAGATTATTTATTTTGAGCCCGTACTGTACCATCGCAAGGCTACTCGGATTTTATTTTTATTTTTACCTCAAGAACGGCTGGAATATATGACCTTTGGATTGTTGGCTTAGTCTCCGTTTTCGCTTGTGGAATAACTGTCAAATCTTATTTAACGCAGTGCCACTGAAAATGTTTATCTCAGCTGAGCTTTCATTCAATATTTTTTGTCAGTACATTGCGATGACTTGACAGATGATGCACTTAGCTACCTCTGCACCAAATGTACTTAAAATAAGGATCGAGGTCAAAAAACCATAGTTACGGTTACAAATTTTAGTGGGCATCGAAATTAGTCACCCAACCGATTTCTTAGTTTAAGCCTATTTGTTCGTAACCCTCAGTGACGCGAGTCCGACTCCAACGGTTGACCACAAGCTGTAAAGCTCTTGAATTATTACGAAGGTATTATGTTGCAATTTCTTGGATAGCATGCCTGCATTACGTGTTTGACCAGCAATTTTACGATGGTTTATGTATCTTGCAAAACTGTAGATATTCATAGGTTTTCACTCCACGTGCCGACAGAAAATAGAGCTTGAAATTGAATTTGAAGTAGGGAATACCAAGAAAGAAGTCAATCGTTTACCTTACCTCTATGGGAAAATACCTTTGTCCATCAGTATGCAGGCTGATATTTCATTATGAACGCACCTGAAATACAAACTGGGCAGGGTTTTGCGGCCACGCCTTAAAATCTAGTAAAAGGAAAAAGAGTTGCGGAGACGGAAATTTTGTAGAAATAAACTACACAGATACCCTTTTGGTTGAGGTCACCAGACCAAACACCCTGAGCGCGGCGTGCCGCATGTCCGATCCCCGCGTAAGACAAAAGATTGCGTGATCCACGAATGCTTGATCTGAGTATGGCTGCCGTTGTGCATGTGACTTGGATATTAATTTGTGAACCTCCCACAGCAAGGCTTTAATTCCTTCGTTCGGGAGTCTTGTTTGTCCTTTTTTACCATCTTCACGACCCATATGAGGAGGTAGTAAAATTAGTCTCTATTCGAACCTCACAAAACATCGCCAATCAATATAAAGTAATAAACTACAATCGAAAGTATGAGTTTACGGCAGCCTCGTAATATCAGTAGCTCCAGTAACTTCATAACGTACCTACCAATCATTGTTTAAATAAATAAAAAGGCCGCGGCGAGCCACCACGAGGTGTTTATGAATTTTTTGTTAGACACCTGAACGACCTGAATATTACTTGTCGAGTTTATGCCATTTCTTTGGAACACACGTAGTGGGATTATGGGTGGGACTGGTGCGGTTGCTTCTTCTTTTGCGTAGTCTTGTCTTGTGCTAAGTTATAGTCGGAATTTTGTAGTTTTATTCTCTATAGATTAAATTTTTATTGAAAGATCTGTTTGAAGGAATTTTGCGGGTGTTAAATTGTTAAGCGTTACTCATCCCAAAATCACTGGATACTATGGTAAAACTAAATGTTGTTTCACAAAACAATAGGGATGACAACTGACTATAAAAAGTAAAAATCTTAGTCAGTTGGATCAGTTAAATTATTAGACACGTATTTTGCCTTTATCTGAATAATAAAAACTGGCAAAGATTTACTGCTTCAATATTTAGAACAGAAGTTACACCACCTATTATATGTTCCATTTACTGCAACTTGATCCATTTATGTTAAAAAATTCGTATCCATTTTTATTCAATTAACTATATGACGGCCTAATACAAAAAAGTAACGATGGATTCAAAATAATCAATTTAGTTTTCAAACTTTGCCTCCTCGAACGTGCCCGTCCACATTAACACCCCGTATGCTTCCAAATGTCTTGTGTAATATCGGCTAGTATCGGGTCACATTTATGATGTATGAGCGACCCAAATATATGTGTCTATAGGTGTGCAGTATATTCCAATAATTACTTATAATTAACTTAGTTTAAACTGGGGCTTGGGTGTTCCAGTACTTTGGCCGGTAAATAAATTATGAATTTGATAGCCTGCTAGTATCGTAGGTTATGATTAATTTAAATATGTTAGAGCAACATTTATAGTTAAATTAATTATAAGCTTCAGTTTTCATATCTTAAACTCTCAATAACTCTACAGGTAAACGGCGAACGGAATCCAGATGAAGTATACAAAGACTTTCGAGCCGCGGTCCTTCAGATCCTGGGTACGACAGAGGACCACTCCACTATGAACGGAGTCAGCGGCGTGGGGGTCGGCGCTGGTGGTATACCAGGAGAGATTGTTGGAGTAGAGCCGGCGCCGGCGCAGGATAGAGATAGAGAAGATAGGAGAGAGGAGAATGGGGTGCCGGCGGTGCCGACTGTGATGACGGTGCCGGTAGCCCTGCCGATCATGATGCCGCAGCCCGTGCAGGAGACGGGCACGGAGAGAGTCGTGACGCCAAAGGTGAGATTCTAGAAGATAGTCATCCTCATCATTTGACAATAAAACTGTTCAATTATAAACATTAATTTTAAGTTTTTAGGATCTATTTTCCATGTCCTGCCCTTGCTTAGGCTTTATGAGCTTTTGTATGTGTATGTTAGGTAAAAGGTTAGTTCCACGAATAAGGTATAAATACATTTTAAAGTTAATTCAAAGGGTATAGAAATTTTTAGCATTTCGAATCCACCAGTCCTAAAACCTATTCCAGTGAAGCTTCGTGAGAGAGGTAGGCGAGGTTGCGAGGTATCAGGTAGAAAACGAGTATCACGATGTTTAAACTTTTATTGATTAATGTGTTAAGGGTGATTGATACTCGTAGATTGTATAAATAAACCAGTGCTGCTAACAATAAGGCTCCGGTTTCTATAAAAAATACATTTGACCTACTGCGACTTGATTTTCGCAATGACTTGACTAAATACTTGCTTAGATGCTCTTTTGAAGTCACTTACTGAATAGTAGAGGTCAGGAAGAACTTCCCCTTGACCCAATAAGCATTTTTGTACATTTTATTTTGCTAAACCGTGATTTTATATTTAAAGTAGGTACGGTCTAATTTTGCAAGAATATGCATTTGTTAAGACTTTCGTACACTGGAATCTTTCCCTGATGAGAGCAGGGCTATGCCCGGCAGTGGGATATTTGGCTGATATTACTAATTACGATTTACAACTATGAATTCAAAATGGTTTGAAACCGGTTGTGTTTGAATAGGATCCCGCTTTCCTCACCGATTAGATCCCATATCCAATAGGGAAGACGAAATTTTTTCAGTATCAGTCTTTTAGTTTAATGTATAATAATAGATACATACGTTTTTTTTATTGGTTCCGCAAAGATAAATTGATCAAATTTCAGTAAATGAGAATTACATTAATAAATTATACAAATTCGTTACGTCACAACTCCGCTCTTCTAAACTTTAAAGCAGCTTATCTTTGTCAATTTTAGTTTTTTAGAAAACGGAAAAAGTACGTGGGTAATACTTTTCAATTGTCTAACTGGGAAACTAAATAGATTTTCAGACCCAGTCGTCATCCCTATTCTGAGTCACATCAACAATTTGACTTGGTTATTTGTTGGTAAAATAAACCGTTTTTGTATCCGACTAAATTTCCAAGTTAGGAAGGTTCCATTTAGTCAGTAACGCTTTTTATACATTGTCTGCTATTAAGGCCGACGCATTGCGTATGTGTTGTCCATTAATCTCTATCCGTCTTCAACTTAATTATATTAAGCACTAAATTTAATCGGAATTCTGAAACCAGACAGTTCCAAATTCAGTAGTAGGTATTATTTTGAAAACAGTCTAGGACATGATACCTATTGTGCTAATTTTAAAATTATCACAATGTATTATTATTAATTCCGTCAGAGTACTTGTCAAACAGACTTATATACGACCAATTTGTAAACTGAATGGCATCAGATCTGTATCATAAAATTTATTCTTCTGACTAATATTATTATGTTCTATATTTTGCAGGCTGAGGTGATAAGAGTTCGCGGAGAGACGACGACGCCAGCGCTGCTGTGGGTAGTCGGCGGTCCCGGCAGCAATAAGGCGACGTTATGTCAACGAGCTATAGTACAACGGCCGGGCTGGACGCATTACAGGTAAATATTCTAAGAAGACCATCATGTACAAGTCACAAGACGTTCGACCTTGACGTTCTTTAGCGACGTTTGACTGGATTTAAGCTTTTATGACGTACAATCCGTACAATGATGATTGCCCTGGTGGTGACTGCACAGGTATATAAACTATAGATGATTACTTTTTTACTTAATTAGAGAGAAAACCATTAGAAATGCCGAGGGCAGGGACTATTACAAGCAATGAATTATTAGGCTTAAATCTAATCAGACAACTGTTATGCCCTTGTATCTTATGAATAACCCTTTTTTCGCAACCTTTGTCTGTTTACCTCTCTCAAGATCGCTGGCATCGGGTGAATTTTTCGTGTTCACCAAATACCAAGTTATTGATTAAATCATACATTATTTTATTTCAGCTTAGGCCAGCGCCTCCGCAGCTTAGCAGACGCAGGCGGGCGGCCAGCTACAGACGGCGCACTAGCCCGCACGGCCGTGAGCGGTGGCGAGCTGGCGCCCAAGGAACTGGTCAGCAAGCTGGTGAGAACAGCTGTGGCTGAAGCCGGCCGCACGGGGCAGGGACTTGTGCTGGACGGATACCCCCGGGACTTGGATCAGATGGCACAGTTCCAGAATGAGGTAAGATAATATTTACTGATGAGAGTTATGAGTACGAAAAATTTTCAACAAATTATGTACTTTAAAGTGTTTTTTTTGTCCGTACAAACTTAACTATCTAAACATGAACGGGTATTATGGGATACTTTATTTGGGAGATATCTATGTCGAGAAGTGGTACGCGATAGCCTGAATTGATAGATAGATTGATTGATGTGAAAATTTACAAAAAAAATCTTACTTCGTCCACAACGTTCAATACCTGACATATGGTCAAATTATATTTCGCACACTGCTCAGCCGTTGTTAACTCGACGACTTCTAAAACAGTATCAATCACATCTAGTCTTTTTACAATACTACTTTCCTTTATCAATTTAAGCCACATTACCTACACATCATCCTGGTTTTTCCAGTTTCGCATATCTCCCCGCATGGTCCTGCTGGACTGCTCCAAGCTGCAGCTGGGGCGCGGGCGGCGTGACGACTCCGTGGCCGCCTTCCGCCGGAGACTCGAGGTCTTCCGCGAGCTCAGCCTGCCCATGCTCAAGACTATGGACCAGGATCATCGACTGGTCATTGTGAGTATATTAGTATATACCTTAAAAACTTATTTATTTTAGACGTATCTGGTTGAATGAAAATTTTTCGTACGTCTTATATAAATATTTCGTAGTTTTACAATACTGGTGTTTTCTTGTAACCGTTTATTGCTTTGAGTAACGCATATTTAATTTGGAGTGGCTCAAATTCTATAATTTTCGTAACACGTAAGAAAAAATAGAGGCTGTAGGAGGTCTTTGTTCTTGCACCTTAGGTGTTTTTGGGTGTTTTTGGCGGGTGTAGCATAATATCCCGACTCTGTATTTGGTAAAATGAAACAACTCTTTTTTTTATGTTAAGGTTGACGGCGACACGGACTCTCCGGATGTGCAGGCAGAGTTCACGCGCGTGCTGCTGGAGGAGATGGAGAAGGCGGAGGCGCTGGCCGCCATACCGCAGCAGCAGGAACACCCACCAGCACGCACAGGTAACCACACTCAGACAAGAAACAAACTTGCAAGTAACAAACAGTCCACTGGATTTAAAGTAATAAAATTTAGTAGTTATGTTAAGCCCACTAGACTACCTAACTGACCTTTATTATTATGTAAATCCTTTTCTGTTTTTTTTAATGCTTAACTGAAGGCCCGTAATTTTACTCCTGACATTTTGAAAGAATATTATTTTTGAGTAAAATTTATACATTTTTCATAATTTTAATATTCACATAGAAAGTAAACTTCAAAGTCAAGTGAATATAACTTAAATGTCTTTATGTTTGCAGATGTCTCGAGTATGCAAAACCAGTTCGCGACGGCAGTGACTCGCATGGGGGGAGGACTTGCCAACGGCCATGCAAACGGCTCCGTGCCTAATGGCAATGCCCATAACGGAGGCATTGGCAACGGGGGCATTGGTAACGGAGGCATCGGCAATGGATTCATAGGAATGGCTGGAAATAAGGTATTACGATACACTAGAACTTACATCACCTAATTATGGGTGTTATACTATATTGTATATTCCAAAAACTCAAAACACTCCGGTGGAATAGTCCTAAAAACTCAATTAAGCCTTACAAATATTTCTATAAGAAGTTTAGGTGTCCATGAGGTCAGAGTCCAATTTCTAATTTTTCAGATTCATGTGCGGATAAAAATAATCAGATCTTCACGGGCGAATAAAAACAGGGTATTCAAAATTATAACTAAAATACGATTAGTAGTGACTGCACAAATAGCCAAGTGGCTTGGGTTACTAATGCTGTGGACTCGATTCCTGCATGGGGCAAATGTTCTGGCCATTGGCTATTGTCGTATCGGACTGTCTGTTCCACAAATAAATGTTTGTCCCAAGTCTGGTCCTCTGTCTATGTCACTTGTATGTTTATAAAATCCGATAACTGGTCCATTTTCTTCCTTTCAAAATCTCAATGTTAAAAAATAAAATAATCTTCTTTTCACTCATCCGATTTGATCGAATAGTCGCATTTTATACATGTTCCATTCAATAATCAATCTAGAAAATAAATAAATTACTAATAATCTCTCTTTCTCTATACGGTATGAGGCTTTTACCTGGCAACTGGACAGCTACAAGTCTCACTATCTTTATAATTTTGGAAAAGACGACCACAAATTGAATTATTAATTGTTTTGCAGGTAAAACCAGTCCTGAACAGCGTGTCCAAGATCCCGACGGTGTCGCAGCTGACGCACGACGACGTGCGCGCGCTGTACGAGCACGGCTCGGGGGAGATCACGCTGAACACACACATGTAGACACCATAACATAAGTTAGTTAAGGACTATGTACCGAGGGTAGGCTACAGGGCTGTTTGAAATTGTGGGGAATGATCTCGCTTTCGTGGTATCTATAAAAGTAATGGAGTGATTGCGTTGGAGGATGATTTATCAGATTTCTGTTAACCTAACACTGTCTTTACTGCACGCATAACCGAGTGGTTTAAGTTACCACGCTCAGCCCACTTTGCGCGACGGACGTGTCGTGGGTTCGGTTTTTTTTTCGGTACAAGAATTTGCGTGATCCACAAATGCTTGTCCCGAATCTGGGTGTCTTGAATTTTTGTGGTATCCCCCGCAACACAAGGATTAAATTTGTAATGTGAGGTCCTTATTTTTTCAAATGAGGTTAAGATGGTGATAGGCTCCAACGTCATCAGTCACGAAAGATGCAGTCTAATAAGTTACTGAAAACTAAATAATGTTTGTAGTTGGAAATTTTTGTTGGACACGTGTTTCAAATAACCCTGTAAACTAACTGATATAATTATAATGAGAACTATGTTATAAAACATCAGCGAACAAGTACCTTATTACAAATAGTGTCCGAAACTATCGATATATAATATCGATATTGCCGTTGATGACGTTGTAACATCACTAATTGTCAAAAAGAGATGGAACTATGTAAGTTTATAGAGCTGTCTCCTTCGTTTGACTAATATGGTATTATGACGTCATAGGACGGTATCTCTTTATAAGCTAGTGAAAGTGCCGAATAAACTAGGTGTAGAATTAAATTATTATCAATGAAAAACTGGGATAAAAATTATTATACAAATTAAACCTAGGTAAGTGATTTACATTATAAGGAAAACGAATTAAAAATGTAAACAAGACTTGGTTACGTTTGATTTAGTCGACTTAGAGGTTACAGCAAATAATATGGAAATTAAACCAATTGGTAATTTGTGGTTAAGGTTACCACGACACACAATGCACGACGTGACGCAGGTTCGACCCCGCGTACACACAAGCCTTTGTGTGTTCCGCGAATGCTTGTTCTGAGTCTGGGTGTCTCTGTGCATGTGACTTGATTTCTTCTGAAACCCTCTGCAAATAAATTTTCACTTTATTTATATCAAATTGTAAAAAACGCAATAAAAAACCCTCAGCGGTACCTAATTTGCATGATCCAATTGATTATGACATCGCATTTAAAAATTAAATTGACTTAAGTACTAAGAAAACATTTTAGTGCATCAGTCTATGACATTTTTGACCGCAATATCGAATTTTTGTTTGCAACAATATTAAGCGGAAAATTGGTGAACTAAAAGTCGACTATTCAAACTAACCGAAGTCGGCACAAATATTAAATTTAAAACAGTTTAAATATAATATATTTTATATCAAATATTTTGTAAATCGACGCACACACAATTATGTAAGAAGTGCCTTAGCTTAAGACAATGTAGTTATTTTTAGAACTATTTAATGAATCGTGCGAACGAATACATATAAAATGTAAAAAAATATTTTCAAAAAAATAACAGATATTAATACTACAGTTAAATAAACCAGAAAAATAAAGGACGGAGCGAACGTAGATTAAACCATACATGTTATTAAAAACAGGGTTTAAAACTGTGTAGGTAACTGAATTAAAAATCGGAAAGTATTGATGCATTCGAAAAGAGGAGTTTCCCAATTTAAATATTAATTCGGCAATTAATTTGGTCAATATTAATATTCTTTACATATACCCATATATTGGATAATCTTAGGCGAGACAGTCAATCAATTTCGGGTTTTTACAGTAACACATTGAGATTTTTAAATAAAATATCTCGAAAAAATGCACGCAAGATATCGTGTGGTTATTTTTCAAAAACTCTAACCGTTAAATCAAATGTCACGATTCAATAAAAATCATGTGAAAAGGAGGAAAATACAGTGCCGGCATTTGGGGGGGGGGGCGTGATGGTGTGATGGCCCAGGGCGACAAATTCTGGGGGGGCGCCAAGGTCTGAAGTTGGAGTCTCTTGCCTCTCCTGGCGCAAACCCTCAGAACTGTGCTCTACGCTAGAGGTGGAATACTTCCACCGCCAAACGTAACGCTAAAGGAAAGATAATTTCTTATAATAATTTTACTTGGGATCAGCAAAAAACTAACACTTGATATTGCTTCCCTCAAGTGGGCGCCACAATATTTTCGCCCGGGGTGTCAGTGGCCCTTACGCCGGCACTGGGAAAATACTTTGTAACAAATGAAGAATTCTCTCATTAAAAAACGCGTCGGTACCGTCTGAATATTTTCTGGTCTCAAAACAAAACAACATATCTTCTAGTACTAAATGTAATTGAAACTTTTATCTTCAAAATAGATTTTGTAAATTCGAGAACTTATTTAATATAGCGAGCAACACACACACGGACAGTTTTAGTTATCATAGTTATAAGTTAGTTAGACTAAGCCACGTAGTTAGATACAATCACTAATGGGGCCAATTTAGAGTTAGTCGAATAGAAAAATATTTAGCATAGATATTTATTGTAGATAGATATAATATATTTCACTCATAACATTAATTTGCACAATTTTTTATATGAATAAATGTGGTTAATTTAAACGGGTTATACTATTTTTAATATCCGTAAATTTGAATCCGTTTAAAATTAATGTAAACTTTTTTTTCATTATTAAAAAACGTGGTATTAAAGTTTACTAATATGGGGTTAGGCAGAAATTGTCTTTTCATGAAAGTCGTCTACCCCATATTAATGTTAAATTATAACAAATAAAAAAAAGACCTGAATTCTGAACGCCTTTCGATAATGATGCGATAGAAAATAAAACACGTTTTTTCATTAGCTAGTTTCTGTCCCGTTTCCCGCCATTTTATTCGTGCGTGAATCAATAAATAAATTTAGTTTTTTTTCCTAATACACTGAAGAAATTTTCTAAGATAACTACCCAATATTAATCCGTTATTGAGATCCACTCAATTGCAATCTGCAATAGTTAATGATGATAAAAATGCCTCAAATATAGAAAACTCTTTTTTTTAGTCTCGTCAGACTAAAAAAAAGAGACTTTGTTATTAAAATTAAACGCTCCAATTGATCAAGAATTACATAATTATGATACAATTTTTTGGCCAATCGCAAACGAATATTGAAATGTACAAATGTGTCCATAAATTGTATCCATACTATCTAAACCACTGTGATTTATTTTTTATGCTTAAGAAATTATTAAATAAATAGTATTGCGTATCCAATTATGTTGCCTGCCATTAAATAATGGAAAATACTGCATACAAGATAATATTTATTGTTTTACTATTGATAATGTAATTAAATTGGTATGTTTATAAAATGGCGCCAGATAAAGAAATGAAAGCTTCGATGAAGTGTGCAGTATTTTATTTTAATAAGTTGTGATTGTTTTGTGTATATTATGTTGATCGAACACTGTATTATAATTTTGTAGAGATTTATTTACAATCAAATAATAAATAAGCACATTTTTGTATATCTTGTTTGATTTATACCTTTAATTTAAACCTAAGTTTATGCCGTTAAATATCAAACGAAGATCAAGACTCCGCAGTTGCAATTGTAACCTAACAGATTATGAGACAAAGAAAACAAATAACTACCGTTATTTTTAAGCACTTACCATACATAGGTAGTTATGATAATTTAACAAATAATACCTCCACCCTGAAAACGACCTTTCAACAAACCACTTTTCGCCGCAATATTACGGAACAATATTGATTTACTTTCTTCAATTCGATATCAACCACAGACACCACCTTGTACCAGCCAGAAATCAATATGAAAAAACACCTAAATTATTAACACACTGATTCAGACAAGTTTTTAGGTTATGCGGAACTATCAACTGAAATCGTTCTCCCGGTATGATTTTCCCGCGCTGTCACAAGTCGATTATTGGCTGTTTGGCACAGTTTCCATGGCCTTGACCGAGCGCGGGACGACACAAGACCGCAGTTGGTCCGCATAGCTCGCGGCGTCCGGACGTGCCAGCGATTCTATATATAAATCCGTTGGATTAATTCGTCGCTTATAAATTAAAATGGTGAGTTTCAACATTTATGACTGATATTGTTGTATTTGATGCGGTTCTTTATCACTTATGTGATAGGGATTGGAAATAGGGTACTTTGTTGTTCTAGGTTTTAGTTTAGTTTTCAGTCGCTATAGTAAATTGTTACGTCATGATAGTAAGAATAGAAAGCGGTGTTATCGCGAGATGTTTTGTTTACAGAAATAGATTGAGTACTATTTTATTTAATGCTAAGATCAGTGAGCGTGGCGTGATGTCTTAAAACCTATTTATGTAACTATACCTGCTCGCCTTAGTTCTAAAGTTTCACAAATCTAATTCTAAATATAATAAGAACAACTGTTTTACATTATCCTTGAAAGATGAACATATCGAAGCGATAAACACATATTTATACACAGTTCAGAGATTTGTTTTGTCTCAATAACCGCTTAAAACCTTACGTATTATCATGCAGGTGTTCTAAATATAAATAGGACGGTATCAGCGTTAATTGTGTGTAATAGCCCACCCTTCCTACATAAAATCAAGAAGATTCTAGAACAAATCTTATATAAGGAGGTTGTATAGTACATTGCGAACAGACTTCGCCAAATCTAGGCCACACAGTACAGGCAAACAAATGTGTAATAATAATACAAACGGGGTGGAACGATCGAGAAAGGTCAGAATTAGAATAAAATCTTTTTGCTGGACTTAAAGGTTATAAAGGTACCTTTATGCCGAAAGGTAAAGGATCAACTTTAACTATATCATAAATCATTGACCTTTCCTAGTTATACGACAGCAAAAAGTTTGTTATGGTAGTGGTTTAGTGCTCCATAAATTAAGCCAAGAAAATGTCCGCTAACTTGCTTTTAAGACAACAGTGATTTAAAAAAAAATCCATACTACTTAGTAGTGTAGTTAAAGAAGGTTGTTACATATCGGAGTCTTATATTAAAATGCATTGCATAATGCCCAAGTGGTCCTACAGTTTTAAATAAAGTCAAACTTATGTATGTACAAGTCATCTTAATTTAAAATGCCGTTAAAACTAAAACGACTTTTATATTCTTTGTTTAAAACAGGTACCTAGTTTCTTTGGAACGATTAGGATTTAAATAAATTAATCAAATAATAATTTGTTTTTTGAGAATGCATCACCGCAATATCAACCTAATTAGATTATCGTATACCTAACAATTGATATGCAAAAGATTATTTGTAACACGGATTATTTCACACGACCTTGAACGCCACTGTAGTGGAAACTGCTAAAAATACGTAATCATGCGACATTCTTAACAATTTTTATGTTGATTTTAATGTTAAAACATTTTTGTTTTTGAGTTGTTTTTAAATGAATGTTTTACTAAGATCGGTTTGGCTGAGTAGGTAAAGCAGTAGCAATCATGAAAGCAAAAAAATATAGCATTATAGTCAAAGTCAATATACTAGTATAGGTAAAAGAATAAAAGATAATTTTCAAAACGACATTCACAAATATAAACCCAAACTGAATTAAGAAGGATAACGGACAGAAAGTATATTAACAAAAACAGGAACGTTCTGCCTTACCTCTAGGCTCTACGGACAGAGTTATGGGCATTAACGTAGCAGGTTTCGTAGGCAGCCTACGCAAACCAAACGGCGTAGCATTATGACGGTTCCACTTGTAGAGGTTTATTGAAGGGAGAAATCATCGAAATTTTGTTTTTTATGGTGTTCCAACTGTTCCAAGATAAGTAAAGTCATGATTTAGACTACAATAATGACACCTAACAGTAAAGCGATATTAATATGTGTAAGCCTAATAGTGTTAAATAATAAGATTACTAACATAGTTAAGAATAATTAATACTTACCTGATCGAATATCATGTAATTGGACATTGTTTTGACTAGAGATAAAACGAATGTACGTAATAAAAACTTTATTAAATACCTAATATTATAATTTTAAGGTTGAAGGGTACGTAAATTACATCTACTTATAAGTTTGTTATTTAATTGTTTAATTAATAGTATTGTCAAACTTGAAATTGTTCGATATGATTGATAAATAAGACAGTCAACTGATTTTGTAAGTTTAAATTGGCGCGGGTATTTTCGAGAGGGCAGTTGTTGATTGACCGCGATAGGAAGTGTTTGTTAAAATAAAAGTGTGCTAAATCAGAGTACAACTGTGTTTAAGTTCTACAATCCCTTGGCTTCTGAAGCTATTCCTTTAGCTTCAGAAGTGGGATAAGCGGAAAATATACAGTTTTTCGTACCACGCCTACAAACAGCAAAAGCTAAAAAAACCGTAAGTACCACGTTTCTTTTGTATAAGTCTCGTTTGCGTGGAAAAATTGAAGTAATCGTAGACAAAATTGTGGGATAATTACTAACTTAAGCAAGATTAGTATATATATATTTTTTTTGTTTTGTTTTTCCTCCCTTCTGAGTTTTGGGGTTAGACGTACGAATAAAATTCATTAGATGGATGCATGAACTATCATATAATGCAATAGGAATTTTTCTTTTATTATGCGATACCAGAGCGGGTAGTAAGGTATGATCTTATTTTTATTTTCTACAAGTGTTGCTTTAATATATATATATATTTTTTATTATCTTGTGTTTACCTACTGTATACGTGAACTATTTTTTTATTTTTTTTTACAATATCTTGTACTCACCTGCTGTATTATTTATATTGCTGACGAATGTTATCTAATGGTTGTTTTACCGTCTAGGCTGTCTCGTTTGAGTTGTCTTACTATAACCTACTACCCACCCACTAGTTTATCAGATTTAACTATTGACCAAAAGGCTTCATTTTACATTGGAAAGACGTGTGCTCGTAATAAACTAGTAATCTAAGACCACGTCAGTATCTCAACATTAATCGTTAACATTAAATCTAATTTTCTGTGATTTGGCTCAGTAGAAGACATAGAAATGGTTTATTAAGCTGTGTTTCTGTCAGTTTCAGTTCATAATTATGGATCGAGAAAACCGTAATGGTCGAGACGCAAGTTTTGAACGGTTTAGTGCAGACCCAGGGGTACCCAGGTGTGAGGGTCAGGGTCAGGATGCACTGGAGTCAAGGCGGAGAGCGCCTAGTCATGAAAACTGTCCTGGAGAACCCAGACGTGTGGGTGAAGACAGGTCAGTAGGGAAATATGGTTCTGAGCGACCAGGGGCGTCGCGGGAGCGCGATGCTGAGGTCGAACGTAATGGTTCAATAGACGGAGAGCGTCAAATAACCGATTCGAGGAGAACTGCACAAAGGTGCTTACGTACACCGGCACGTTGGGAGCGGGAGCGCTCGCCGAGAACGGGGCAAGAGAGAGGAAGTGGTTCACTCGAGCGCACACCCAGGAGTGAAGGCGAAGTGGCCCCAAGGCGTGAGTCCCGGTGCAGCAGGAAGAGAAGTCGCAGCTCATCGCGGGATCCTGGTGAGTCGCAACCATTTTGCTCTAAGCAGCTTAAATGTGTAGATACTTCTACAGATGCTATATTGGATAAATTCTTGTCTATTTTGCAATCGGTGAAAAGTTCAGATAAGCCAAAGATGACTTTTAATACTAATATTATACCTGAGTTCGACCCTATGTCGAAGGAACAAACGATCTTGACCTGGTTAACGAAGGTAGAGGAGTGCGCTGGTATTTATGGCTGGGAGGATAAAGAGACAATCCATTATGCTTTACCTAAGTTAACTGGGCTAGCACGATCATGGTATCAAAATTTGCCGACCATGCTGTTCACTTGGTCAGAATGGAAGAACAAATTAATAGAATCTTTCCCAGTCCGCGAAGACTATGCTGAACTTTTGACCGAGATGCTTGCTAAAAGAGTGAAGTACGGAGAATCGCTTGATCATTATTATTATTCAAAAATTAACTTACTAAATAGGTGTCAAATTTATGGACGACAGGCTGTAGATTGTCTACTGCATGGCGTTGACGATAGAGCTATCAGAGTAGGGGCCCAAGCGGCACAATTTTCCGACCCGGAAAAAGTTCTTAAATACTTCAGAACGGTTAAAGTAGGACAAAGCCGTGAAAATTTTGAATCATCGTCGAAACTCAGGAATGAACGGAGGAGTACAGTATCTTTTGCTAAATTCGGTAGTTCGAGGCCTGACAATACAAAAATTATTTGCTATAATTGTGATCAACTTGGTCACCCGCGTTTTAAATGTGACAAACCCCCAGCAAAATGTACTACGTGCAATAGATCGGGTCACTTATCTGTCCATTGTTATACGAATAAAATTAACAAAAGTCACGGAGGAGACGCAAATCAACTTAAAGATAATAGCGAAAAACGGGTTGCCCAGTTGAATGTTGTAGAGGAGGTTAATGCTAAATACATGCTCAACATTAAAGTAAACGGAAAAGTTGTAGATTGTCATTTAGATCTGGGGAGTCAGTGCTCTCTAATAAAACTGTCAAAGGCTAGGGAATTTAATTTGGATATAGTAGGATCAGAGAATTTACCTACCCTCAGAGGTATAGGTAATAATCTGACCAACCCAGTAGGGATGATAACCGTGTGCGTCGAAGTCCAAAATATAAAACAGACCATAAATATGTATGTAGTCGACGATTATGTTATCAGTCAGTCAGTTCTGTTAGGACACTCGTTTACTGAAAAACCAGACATCGTTATCACAAAGACCCCTACTGCCGTAATATTTCACCAAATTCCGAGTACTAAGGTGCACCTAATGGTGAGTAAAGACATCGACATTCACCCAGATACGTTGCGTGCCGTTCAAGTTCTCGCTGACTCGGAGATAGATATACGAGTCTATGTTAATGGTTCCATTAGGGGCCCGGAGGGATGTGAGTACTACCTCCTTCCGGGCGATTACGAAGTCAAAGGTGGACGTAGTGCACTACTGGTCCACAACGTATCATCCAGTGTAATTTCTTTAAAGGGAGGGACTCTTTTAGCGCGTGTTTATCCCAAGAGTAGTAATAAGGGAAATCCAGATCACACTTTGCAATTATGCAATGTCTCGTTCTGTGAAATCCAGAAGGATGATGACTTTAATCACGGTGACAACCTAACCCCGGAGGAACTCTTACAATTAAAGCTATTGTTACAAAAATACAGTGACTGCTTCTCGAGTGGCCTCCATGATCTAGGATTCACAGATTTGACTGAAATGGTTATAGAACTCGATGACACAGAACCCGTGGTCTATCGACCCTACCGGATGTCTTTCGCTGATCGAGCGTTAGTAAGGAACATGGTACAGGAAATGGTAGACCACGGTATTGTCAGAGAGTCCACCTCGCCGTACGCCAGCCCGATAGTGCTAGTGCAAAAGAAAACGGGAGAAAAGCGGTTATGCGTCGATTATCGAGAGCTTAACCGCAAAACTAAAAAAGAACACTACCCCCTACCACGAATCGAAGATCAACTCGATCAACTGGCGGGCAACACAGTATTTACGTCACTCGATTTGGCCTCTGGCTACTACCAAATAGCGATTGCTGAAGATTCTCGGCATCGAACCGCTTTTGTGACGCCAGATGGACAATTCGAGTATAATCGAATGCCATTCGGATTGGTTAATGCGCCTTCGGTTTTCCAGCGTACAATTAACAAAATATTACTAGAAGCAAAAATCAAGTATGCCATTGTGTATATGGACGATGTGCTTATTCCGTCCAAAGACATAACTGAGGGCTTGCAACGACTCGAGGAAGTTCTAGGGTTACTGAGAAAGGGTGGTCTTACGTTAAAATTAAGCAAATGCCAGTTCTTCCTTGACACTATTGATTTCCTCGGATACGAAGTAAGTCATGATGGGATTCGACCTGGTCACCGAAAAACCGAAGCTGTGAGCAAATTCCCAAAACCTAGCAATCAGCATGAGCTTAGGCAGTTTCTTGGGTTATCAGGCTATTTTAGACGATTCGTTAGAAACTACGCTTTATTGGCGGCACCCCTAACAGACTTGCTAAAAAAGGACACTAAATGGACGTGGGGCGAAGCTCAAAACCATGCTTTTGACAAAATAAAGGGTATGCTAACCGAAAGACCCATACTCGCGCTTTATGATCACCGTGTTGAGACTCAATTACACACAGATGCCAGTAAAGAAGGTCTAGCTGGCATCTTACTCCAGGCCAATGCAAATGGAGTTTTCCAACCTGTGTCATATTTCAGTCGTAAGACTAATGCAGAAGAACGAAAACTCCATTCTTATGACTTGGAGACACTAGCAGTAGTGGCCTCACTTAACCGATTCAGGATTTATCTTATTGGTATTCCTTTCAAAATCTTCACGGATTGCAATGCATTGCGGACGACCCTGATCAAGCGTGATCTGATACCCCGTATCGCCCGATGGTGGATACAGTTGCAGGAATTCGACTGCACCATCGAGTACAGACCGGGGTCACGTATGTCGCACGTTGACGCCCTGAGTCGCAATCCAGTTGAAGACGGCGAATTGGAATCGCCAATATGTTTAGATGTTCTGACCATTGAGAACACTGAACAAGATTGGATTGCAACCGTGCAATCGGCCGATGATGAAGTAAGAGGTATAAAGGAAACTTTGTCTGATTCAAATTTGGAACAAAGAATAGATATTTACAAAAATTATAAACTAAAGAATGATCGGGTATATCGAATTGTTGGAGACGAAATTAAATGGGTCGTACCCAAAGGAGTGCGTTTTCAAATCCTGAAAATGAATCACGATGATGTGGGTCATTGTGGATTCGACAAAACACTCCAGCGTATTCGTAAGAATTATTGGTTTGCGAAAATGCGGAAGTTTGTGAAGAAATACGTTTCTTCCTGCTTGGAATGCTCACACCACAAAGCACCAGGTGGAAAACGTGAAGGCGAACTTCACCCCATAGACAAACCCAGTGTGCCTTTTCACACAGTTCACGCAGACCATTTAGGACCGTTTATAAAAAGTAAGAAAGGAAATTGCTATTTACTTGTCATGGTGGATGGGTTCACAAAATACGTTGTTATAAAACCAGTAAAAGATACCAAATCCACAACCACAATTAGGGTTCTGAAAGAGTATATTAGTTACTTTGGGACCCCGGTACGCCTAATTACAGATAAGGGCTCTAGCTTTACCAGTGGAGCTTTTAAAGACTTTATAACTTCATATGGCATTAAGCACGTAGTGAACGCAGTTGCGACCCCTAGGGCAAACGGTCAAGTAGAACGCTTTAACAGAACCATCTTAGATGCGCTATCTACCTCATCTCACGGAAAGGACGAAAAGTCTTGGGACGAATACGTGTCGGATGTTCAACTAGGATTGAATACTACTACTCATAAAACTACTAACAAAACACCCTCCGAATTACTTTTCGGACTTAATATTAAGTGTCGTAGTGAAGGGATTTTAGGTGAAGTTTTAGACGATACCATTAACGTAATGTCTGGAAAAGATTTGGTAGATATGAGAGAAGAAGCTAGGGAGAAAATAATAGAGAAACAAAATAAAGATCAAGAAAAGTTTAATAGTCGTAGAAAACCGGCAAAACAATACTCTCAAGGGGACCTAGTGCGCGTAGAGCGGCAACTCCCTCATGATGGACAATCGCAAAAACTTGTCGTTAAGTTCCAAGGACCGTACCGGGTTCTGAAAGCTCTTCCTAATGATAGGTACGTAATCGAAGACACGCCGTTATCTCGAAAGAATAACCGCCGCTACGAAGCCATTGTAGCAGTAGACAAAATGCAACCATGGCTGCACTTCAATAGAGATCTAGAAAGTAGTGATGACGAAAATAATTCTGACAGTGATCAGACGTCAGACATAGAGTAATCAACAACACTTACATTAATGTGATCAAATGATTCTCACTCTTATACTAAAATTATACCTACTAATCACATTAACGAACACTGTTATGTCCATAGGTAGGTACTATTTGATTTATTATTGTATATTCTGTAGTCACTCAAATTGTAAATAAAATAATAAAAAAATGATTAGCTTAAAAACAGTATTGTATAACATTAGTGTCTATAAAGTTAAGTTACAGTTCATACATTATACACACATTATAGCGCGAAGGGACTCGCTTGTTGCAGGAAGGCCGAGCTGTAAGCCTAATAGTGTTAAATAATAAGATTACTAACATAGTTAAGAATAATTAATACTTACCTGATCGAATATCATGTAATTGGACATTGTTTTGACTAGAGATAAAACGAATGTACGTAATAAAAACTTTATTAAATACCTAATATTATAATTTTAAGGTTGAAGGGTACGTAAATTACATCTACTTATAAGTTTGTTATTTAATTGTTTAATTAATAGTATTGTCAAACTTGAAATTGTTCGATATGATTGATAAATAAGACAGTCAACTGATTTTGTAAGTTTAAATTGGCGCGGGTATTTTCGAGAGGGCAGTTGTTGATTGACCGCGATAGGAAGTGTTTGTTAAAATAAAAGTGTGCTAAATCAGAGTACAACTGTGTTTAAGTTCTACAATCCCTTGGCTTCTGAAGCTATTCCTTTATATGTCAAATATACTGTACTGTATTCTGCTACGTAGAAATACTATCGCCCCTATAATAAACGCATTTGAGGCACAATTTTCTTGTTGTTGGCAAAATTGTTCAATTATTTATTGGAAAACAACAACAGAAGTAACTATAGGCATTTTTGTGTCTATAGAGTATTATAAGCCTCTACTATTTGTTTGTTTTAAATGAGAATTTTCTTATAAACACGAATAAATTTAAGGAAAGGTCTTCATTTTTTGTGCGGAACCACAATCAAATAATAGTTTATGTCCCTAGTATTGGTTTCAATTAGTTACAGAAGTCACATTCCATCTCAATCATGTCATCTTTAAACAATACAACAATAAAAATTCTAACGAACATGCTTTAAATACAAATTATTGCTGCCTTATAGAACAGCTGTGTCTTAAATAATTACAGTAATTACAAGCGACAATCAATTACAATTACCAAAATGGTGAACTCACGTGCCGGCTTTGTGGAAGAATCTTCTCTAAAAAGGTTGGTTACATAAGCCACATTCTGGCGCATGAGCGTCGCCAACCTCAGGAGTAAATTAGATGCGGCACAGTGACACAGGTTCCGAAAGCTTTTTTATCTACCACTTAAAAGAATGGAGTCAATGCGCCTATTTTATGAGCTAATTAAAAATCACTATAACTTGAAATGATACAATTTTTTGTGAGCTATAAGAACGAAATACATTTGTTTATAAATTGGGGGTAGGACGGTTATGAGAAATAAAACATATCGTACTAATGAAACCTACTGTTTCAGGCATACGAAATATGTAGGACATATTTTTTAAAACGACTCCCGCATTTAGGAATTTAGACGCAGTGTAAAGTGCATTGACATACAACTCCCCGAGACTTTGCTTTGTTTAATTATAAACCTTAATATCACACTGCAAGCAACATTCTATTGCTTTTTTCTAAGAATAGAAATGGGAATTAAAACGCATGCAAGACATGTTCGTAAATGTATGAATATTTTATTCAATGGTTGTTTCATTGATAAGTTAGATTGAATTGTTACTGGAGCATAGCAGATACGAGATAAAAACTATGGAGTTAAGCACCGTGCTCATCGCTGTCATGGAAAACGCAAAGAACAACTGCCGTTGGTTATGAGAACGTGTCGATTAGAAACAAAACAAAAACGAAACTACTTATGTTTAATTTTTGGCTAGCATTTTTACATGCCTTGTTTATTTTAATTCTCTAAGAATGTTTAAAAACATTTGGTAAAAAAAATTAAAAATGTATTTAAATAATACGTACCATAATTAATAAAAAGCTGCGTTCAGTTGCTTCAGTCCTGAGTGATTATGAACTTTTTGATCGTCGTAGAGAAAAAAAAAATAGAATATACATAAGTAGTTTTAAATGAAAACATAGAAAGTTCGTTAAACATAATTACAATTAATTGAAATTTATTATCTTATATTTGATGACATCGGTATCCAATTAATATATAAAAGAAGACAAAAAAATCATTAGAAAAAGTCTCAAAGCAATAAAACTAACTGTTATTACATTCTGCATAGTATCATCTGATTGTCGATAATAGTGAGAATATAAACATGCCAAGGTTACTAAAGCACTCACCACGCTCGTGAAACACACAAAAATAAATACATTTTATAGTCATTAATATAGTATTGACTGTCTTCAGGAAAGGTAGAATTTTATAGATAGCTAAGTAACAAGAGAACTATGTAACTGTGTATGTATGTATACCAAGATAAAAACAAAAAAGAAAATTATGCGACTCAAAAAGTTACCTCGGTGAAGCGGCATTGGTCTGGACAAGATTGTCGAATACCAATGAAAAGTGCCATCAAACAGCGTAAAGTAAAACAGAAGTTTCCGAAACCGACCTAGGTGGGATGATTTGCTTACTGGCGGTTGATTATAGAGACGAGTAGAAGAAGATTGGGAAGGCTTTGCTCAACTGTGGGACGTTTGAATCGTATTTAAAAAGTACATTTATTATCAGACAATTGAAGACATGTAATTTATTTTAGATAGGAATGAATGAAACACTGAAACACGACGGTTTATAACGATATAAAAATTGTTGTCTTGACTTAAGTCACGATCTATCTATATATATAATATATACATACTTTGTACTAACATTTATTAGATATTCGTTCAGATGTAAAAAAATCAGAATCAAACTCAAAGATCTTGAAGGTCGCGTATCCCGTTAACGTTTATTGTTTATCAACCAATCAGCATTCAGGCCGATACGTCAAATTTCATTCATTTCATCACACGTAGGTGTTGTACATTTACAATATAAAGACGCATTTCTCCAAAATAGTCCAGGCAAAAGCCAGTCAGAGATCTTCCGCGGCCAGTGCTGCGCGCCGGGTCGCGGGAAATTGGCAAAATATACCAAAACTTGTTTATTTAAAGGCTACAAAACGGAATAGTTTTTATCTTTATGACATATTTCGAGGCCGCGAATTTTAAATTCGGAATAGTGACGTTGAGAATAGACAATAAAAAATAGGAAGTTACAGACTACAGTCAGTATTTTTTTTAAGAACGTCGGATTATAAAGTTTACTATAAATAAATTATTTTTGTTTTTTTTTAATAGTGCTGGAATGAAAACTTTGCTAAACGAGTGTTGTTTCAAATCAAAGTTTCGATTTATTTTTGTTTTTCTTTTCGCATTTTGGATGGATGTTAAGCGGCATGAGTTTAAGGAGAAAGATTTGATACAAATACAGGTACCTAATCATGCAATAAATAGATTAATATCATCTTTATTAAGTTGTTTAACAAGCATGTTGTTTTAATAAACAAATAAATAAAGAATATACAAACATGTTATATGATATGTTGTTCTTGTAAATAAATACATTTCTGAACGTTATTTTGGTATTATGGTGGTTTCGTTGCCAAAATAATGTTTAATTGGTTGCTCGGAGAAAGTAAACATGTGTCTAACGTGTGATAGAGATGAATGGATGACGTCCTTTGTTATACGTCAGGAGTGACAATGATAGCGATATAGAATTATGAAGTTTCAGAAGTTGTGAAGTATACGACTGTAGATATACAAGGTGATTTTTTAGTCGTCTTACAAAAGCAGCCCAGTTTATGTATCCGACGTAAAATACCCCTAGGCGCGATTATTATTTTTTTATCATCAACTAAGGTAATAAGTACGAAGAAAATTAAACAAGAGTAATCTGAAATATACTCTTAAAAATGATAAAATTGCCGCCGCCCGCGCACCTCACCATCGTACCGCGCTCGCAACAGAGCTGTGTTTCTAAAAAACTACGAATTGCAACATAATTTTGAATAAAAATTGCATTTAATTTTTTTTCAAATCTCATAAATACCTATTTTTCATCATGAACGTGTTCTAGTCATTGGATACATGAACTGGGCTGCTTTTGTAAGACGACAAAAAAATCACGGTGTATTTGCCTGGAGGAATTGAATCAATTTCATATGGGGTTATGATGATTATAAAAAAAAACTTTGATGAAATTACAAGAATTTTCAGGCCTATAATAATGCCACTATGGTCGTTTAATACCAATATTATTCAAGGCCTATAGATTCTCGTTTTCATGTAGGCCTTACAAAACAAACATAAAAATAATAAATAAATAATACCACTCTATCTGCTCTCTTTTGAGCTAGTGGAATTCACGCAAATTTAATGAAGAAATATAGCTACTAGCGACAAAATAATAATGAACGGAGACCTTTATATCTTAGGTCATTGTCCTTGTCTGCAAGGCAAAGTCACCTTTAACATTCCCTCAGTATTCTGAATAGAATAACCACCCCCGCAATCTCTGTGCTCGATTTAATGTAAAGACGGTCATTAAAATTTCATGTATTTGTTTCATTTTAAATTAACTGATATTAAAAATCTTATCACTTGAAAAGTGTAGGTAGTTTGTTTGTTATCATAAATTTATAATAAGTGTAATTTAAAAAACAAGCCTTTATAATAATAACTAGCTGACCCAGCAAACGTTGTTTTGCATAATAAATTATTTATAGTTGTATCTATTTTGAATGCAAAAAATAAAAACAAAAAATTTCGTCCAAAAAATAAAATATTTTTTTTAATGTGAGCAACCCTTAACACTTAGGCGTATGAAAAATAGATTTTGGTCGATTCTCATACCTACTGAATACATATAGAATTTGGTAAAAATCGGTTAAGCCGTTTCTTAGGAGTACTGTAACTACCACAGCAATCACTGTGCGAGTACACTAACAGTGCAAAACAACACGGGAATTTTATATATTAGAAGATAAAGGCTTGTTTTAAACGACAGAAAAATATACTGAACGCTCTTTATTTTGAACGATAAAACGATGAGTTCTATAGAAAGCAGCAATATAAACTTCGAAACAATATGAACTTTGAAAATATAAACTGTCTAGTTATCAACGCATTGGATCATGAACGTCCGTTGATTCAAAGGACAGAGTTCATAAGATGCAACTTAGTGGCGGACAGACGGACGGACAGACAAAAAGCTAAGCCACAGTAAAATGATAAGTCTGTTGGTGGTTAGTGGCTCTGACTGCTATATCGGAGGTAGTGAGTTGGAATCCCATCTACGACATGTTTGTGCGATGAACACGATCATTTGTTCTGTCTGGTTGTAATTTATCTGTAAGAATATGTAGATATGTATTTAGAAAGTTGTGGAATATTATAATAGGATGCTATTTTTCTAAGATTCCTAGATTATATTTTGTTCCACACGTTTTTATACACTCATTTCACACACTCTTCTTGTTTGTTTATTTGTCGTTCCGGTTGGATTTTTGTAACTCATATTTGAGGCACTTCCCGATAAGCTAGCAGGCTGAAATTTTCAGGGTAGCTTCAAACCCGATGACAATACAATTTACAACGCTGCTTTGCTATACATTGCTATACAATTTTCAAAAGAGGGCTGCTATACATTTAAAGTCGTGAAAATTTAGATTTTTTAAATCTATTAATTTTATATACCATTTGGATACGGCAGCTTGAAAATACCTGCAGCAAAATATTAGTTACATCAATCACTACGATGACAAACCGGTAACATCTCAAAATATATCTGTAAAATAATGAATTATTGGCACCCGTAACTAACTGTCACTGGTAATGACAATGGCCTCAGTGGCGGCCATTACGCCTGGCATTGAGTGACAGGCCCGGTAGCCCTCCGCCGGTGTCAATGCTATTTATATAAATAGATCAGTCGTGTGGTTTAGCTGAGAGTTGGTAAAATAATGGTTGATAAGTGTTGTTTGGAAGAAATAGATAGGACTTTAGAAAGACAGTGGAAAGGTTTAGTAATGGGATTTTTTGTTGTTCAGAGAAAAAAGTTTGGAGAGAGTATCAAGTTTTGGTAATGGGCAATCTGAAGCAGTTTTTTTTTAAGTTTTAGTTGATGCCCAACTCTCCTTTGGCTTAGAGAATTTGTAAAACTCAGAATACATGAAAAATAGTCTTGAGAATCGGAACTATGGTTTCAAAGGTTACCGGAAACAATAAAACTAACGAACTCGCAATTGTACATTTTTGTAATTTGTACTCAGGCGGATTAAAATACTGATAATTAAGTGTGATTCAGACATGTGACACTAAAGATTCCGTTTAAATAGGAAAGGGAATTTTATTACAGGAAATACTAAAACACACCTACACGCACACATATACAATAATAATCACAATTATCCTTTCTTGGCAGAATTAAATTACCTCTTTTAAAATTAATTTATTATTACTACATGTTATAAATGTCATTAACGCATAGTTCTTTTTAAATTATAAAGTAAACGAAATCTCAACCCCATCATTAATCCAGAATAAAAATCCTCGCTAGCAAGGACTAACGGCTAATAACATTACAGTGTTAGCTACTGAACCTTGAGTCTAATCCAATGTAACTAAACATAGAATTAATAAACTAGTGACGATAGATTTAGATAGGGTTACTGCTTAGACAGGTTAAGATACAGCTCTCGATTCTGCATCAAGGATTTGGCAAAGACGTGTTTTATAGTATGACGTCAGAGATTACAAATAATTTAATTGTTCAGGCATGTAGTAACGCTTTATTGGGATTATATTTGATAATTAAGAAGGATACGAAAGTGAAAGCTGCTGAGGAAATGCAAAGATACAAAAACCTTTCTAAAATTTCCAAAACCAATTCTGTCTTTCAGAGCGTACCAACTTAAAAGTAACCATTTTTGTCGTTGATGAAAGAAAATCATCTGATGTAATGTGTTTCTAGCTTCATTTAAATTATTATACCAGATAAATCGTTTGCCACATACTTTCCACCTACGTTTATCGATCGCTGTTATAATTTGCTAGAAACACAGCCTATTAAATAATCAATATTCTAATGGACAGAACGTACGTACTGGACATAAAGTTTTACCGAGCGTCATAATAATAAGAATCTAAAAAACACTTTCATTTAACATAATTAGGTACCATTAGTCCAAAATAGTTTTATCACCACAACTTGCAACAGTTTTGTAGGCACCTTAGCCCGTACATTTTTGTTATTCTTTAATAAAGCAGGGGTTGATGACTGGTATATACCCCATCACATTGTAGATTAAATTTCTCAAAGAGGTTTCTATATCTATGACCTGTGTCCCCGTGTACGTCTTTAAAAAGAACTTTGTATCTTCCCACGATATCGTACTGTGAAGGAAAAGAAATACAAAATGATTTATAAAATCTGTAGAACTTGGAATTTTCATTTTAAAACAGGCGTTTTTAAAACTTCGAATGCGAATGTAACTCTGTCTGTCTTTCTGTCTGTTACGCTTTCACGTCAAAACCACTGAACTGATTTTAATGAAATTTGGTACAGAGATAGAGTTGACCTTGAGAAAGAACATAGGATAGTTTTTATCCCGGACTTTGAAGAGTTCTCTTAGAAACGCGATATAACCGACATCGACGCAGGCGAAGCCGCGGGCGAAAAGCTAGTGACTTTAAATAACTGACTATTCATTTGATAAGGCTTTATAGATGCAAAACTTCAACTTTTATTGCATCCTTCACCTACAATAACAGAACCTATACAATAAATTAAAAAATATTACTTATCGAGATGGCTTAGCCAACTCAAAGAAAGTCCTTTATTGCTTATCAAAAATGTAATTCACATCTAAATGAAACTTTCCACACTTGTTATGTTGCAATCTTTTTATTCTGCTGACCCCTCGATGATCTAGAAGATAAATGGCCAGTAGCTGTGGCGGTGGTTGGGATGCAGCCTTCACCAGCAACAAGCCTTGCCCCATGATGTGTATGTCACCGAGTTGTAAAGCGTATCAGGATTTGGTTAGAATTTTGACAATTTAGTATAAATACTCGTGTAAATATAGAATTGCAGAGTCATATCATAATTATGTGCGATAATTCCGTCACAAATGCTGAAAACAGTGCTAGGTAAAGATGGAAAGTAGATGATAGTTGACAGAAACAGATCGGGACGAAATTGTGATGTCACAGTTTCTCAACAATGGGTGCCACAATAATTTCTGGAAATAAAGAAAACTTTGCGAAGCATATATGTTCATGTAGGGGAACATGAAAAGCATTAATAACACAATTATAGATCCTAAAAGTATTTTTGTCGGTAGTTCGTAGCAGTAGGCTATATCCCGCAAAAAAATCAGTTCCGTTTCAATAGTTCTAAGAACTTGTAGGTACTTTGGAAGTTGGCACTAGCGTTATTACGTTAATCGATAGTTAACAACGCTGGCGGCATGAACGCTGTTTGATTTCGGTTTGTTTCAATAGCACCATTTTAGTAAGGCAGTACCAAACCAATTCCTCGAGCAACCCTGCTGGACCGCCGTTGTATGCTTATATAAAAATTATAAATCAATTTCCAGGCACCTATCGACATATCAAAGAAGCCCATCGTGTGGGTTCTGGGCGGACCAGGCTCGGGCAAGGGTACCCAGTGCGAGAAGATCATTGCCAAGTATGGCTTCACGCACCTGTCCACCGGCGACCTGCTGCGGGCTGAGGTGAAGAGTGGCTCCGACAGGGCGAAGAGCCTCACAGCTATTATGGAACAAGGTTCGTTTATGTTATGTGGAGTATTCTGATTCCGCTTTATTATGAGAGTAGTTTATGTCACATCGGAGCACGTGCGAAACACTGGATTTCTGTATAAAAGTCTTATAAAAATCAGCTTATATATACGTGTACAAGACACTCGTCTTAAAAGCTTTAATGTCACCACCAGTAAGTCATGAACGACCAGACCTAAAATGGTTTTCTACGTTTAAAGTTACCTCGATATTTTCGTCACTATGACAAAAAAAAATACTAAGACACGCGACTTTCATGCTGTAGAAAAGCTAAACACTTGCTTCTTATTTCAGGTGGTCTGGTCCCCAATGACGTGGTGCTGGAGCTTCTGAAGGAGGCTATCTTGGCGCGCCTGGCTGACTCCAAGGGATTCCTGGTTGACGGCTACCCTCGTGAAAAGTCACAGGGCATCGCCTTCGAGCAGACCATCGCACCTGTCTCTGTAAGTGTTTCTAATATTGTTTTGAACCTTGGTATTCTGGTCATAAGTAAGTATTTACAGTGAACAGGCTACCTTCAACGGATTCTGCCTCCTGGAGGCATTTGTTTTTGTAAACCAAAAAAAAATTTTCTTTGCATCAGTTCGTATCCAGAAAAAAAGTTTTCGAGTCACTTAAAAATTGACAAAAATAGACAGTGAAAAATGGAAGCAACTAAACTAAATGACAAAGTTGACAACATGACCAATCAACATTTCAGGCCATCATCTACTTCGAGGCGTCAGCGGAGACTTTGACCAAGAGGCTGCTGGGCCGCGCCGCCAGCTCGGGCCGCGCCGACGACAACGAGGAGACCATCAAGTTGCGGCTGCAGACCTTCCTCGACAACAACCAGCAGGTGCTGGACCAGTACCCCGACAAGATCAGCAGGGTGAGTCAGAATACTTACTATAAATTCTGGACATCTTCTAAAATCGGTCACATGCTGTTTGCCAAACGGTTCATCTTCTGGGGCTGATTATTCATACTACGAGTATCTACTTCCCTTACCAATACATTTGCAAAGTTTAATCGGTCTATTAAACTAGTGTTGGCATGAGCAATTGCATTTTATGGAGAAATCCATTGGGAAGACCCAAATTTATACTTTTGAGAATTGAACTACATTTTTATATCCTTGTGTATATACTCGTAGTTTCTGGTATTTAAAATATTATAGAGCCTGTTCAAGTTCCTTATATAGAGTTGCTTCTTGAAATATGAGCTACGCCACTCGACGACCTCCGTGGTCGAGTGGCGTATGCACCGGTTTCAAGGTGTCGCTAGCTCTGAGGTCCCGGGTTCGATCCCCGGTCGGGTCAATGTAAAAATTCACATTTCTACATTGTCTCGGGTCTGGGTGTTTGTGGTACCTTCGTTGTATCTGAATTCCATAACACAAGTGCTTTAGCAACTTAGTTTGGCTTCAGAACAATGTATGTGATGTTGTCCGCATTTATTTATTAATGAAATAATATGAGCTTTTCACTCAATAATAAAATATTATTTTGTATTTTGTTATAGATAAACGCGGAGTCCTCTGTGGACGCGATCTTCGACGAGGTGCAGAAGGTTCTCGACCCCATCGTGGCCGCCTAAGCGCACAACTAAACACTTTTTACACTGTACATACTACCTTATTCTACATTAATTTTAATGACTGCTGAATAAATATTATGTTTTTATTTTATTTGGATTTTATTTTTTCCGGTTGCCTTTCTAATTCACTACGAGCTGTGATTTGTTCCGAAGTACGGTGATTAAAGTAATACTGTCCCATAAAAAAGGAGAAATTTTCTCATTTCTAACCTCCACCAACAGACCTTTTTGGAGAAGACTCTTTACCATAATGTCGTACATTCCTCAACATGACAGACTAATCTACATTATCCCACTTCTTTTTATCTATTTTGACTTTCAAATCACCAAATATTCAATAGTCCATGCAGTCACAAAAAGTGTGATGCCTAGTCGACCAACACCACCTAACTACTGTGATCCTGTGACCTATTAAAAATCGTTTAAGGGTTGAAACGAACAAAAATGGAGCAGAAATATTGTGTATCATGCGATGAACCGGTCGTCGAAAAGAAGCCTCCCTGTCCTTTGATGTGCAAGTCACCGAAATGCGCGGCTTATCAGGATAGGGTTAGTTTTACTACAGATTCACTCTGTGAATGATTAAGTGAGTGGCGAAGGTATTGCATTTTTTGTCCAAAACATGGGCTGCTCACAATCTGTTTATTACTTGCAAACAAATTTGATTTTGAAATGCGTTCCTCCAAATTCTTGGGCGGGATTACTAAGTGGTTTATGTAGTTTAAGCAGATGAGTATAATAGTCGCAAACCTTGAGGCTTATGCTATAATAAAATGCAAAGTATACAATCACAGTCATCTTGCAAAGTGTGTCTGGATGTTAAATAATCATGATACAGGCAATTAATCGAGGCACGTTATAGGTTCCGTAATTGTAACTTTACAAGTAACTACAATACAAATAAAATTGTAATCCACAGTGCAAAATAAATACAGAGATAACACCAATAATTTGGGTGCTCGGTGGTCCCGGCAGCGGCAAGGAGACCCAGTGTAAGAGGATAGTAGCTCAATACGGATACACGCACTTGTCTACTGGTGACCTCTTGCGGAACGAGATCAATAGCGGCTCTGACAGAGGCAAATGCCTCACTTCTATTATGGCGAGAGGTATACGAAGTTCTTTTGTACGTGCTAACTAAACTATGTTGATAATTTCAACCTTTTTTAATGCGATCTGAAAAAAAAAACACCAACACAAGTTCGGTAATTTGATTCATCTTCTCACCATGGTAATTGCATTTAAGTTAATATTTTATAAATATTATTGCAACTACTGAAGCATGACAGCATATTCCCTTAGGAATATTGTAGTAGTAGGTAATAGTAGATTGCCTTCTCATGATCGAGACAGAAGAATAAAGGAAAACGAAATAAAAAAACCTGGTTGTGTTCTCATTGAAAATTTTGTGCTAAAAAAAAATATACAAAAAATATTGAGATGTAAGCTATTCCATCTTTTAAGTTGGACCAAGGTGCACACGGTGTGCAAATTCAATTTAAACCGGGAAAGAAGTGGAGTCCAGCGCGGACAAACAAATTGTGATTCGAAAAGCTAAAATGTATTCGAAATACAATCTTAATGACGGAGGAAACGTATGGTAGAAAATAAATTCTTCGCTTTACAGGTGGCCTTGTACCCAACGACCTCGTGTTAGCTGTACTAAAAGAGGCCATGATTAACCTTGCGCCCACATCTCAAGGTTTCCTCGTTGATGGCTACCCCCGTGAGAAATCTCAAGGCGCCGAGTTCGAGAAAGTCATTGCACCTGCCACTGTAAGCAATTTTCCTTGAAATAAAGTAAAAAGTGAACACTGTCAGGTATATAGAAAAGATCATAACAAAACAGAATGAAATTAGTTAGAATTGGAGCTATGGAATAAAATAAGTTTAAGGCCAGTTTTATACGCTAAACATTTACTGAAATTAATATTGGCAATGCCCCTGACTACTGAGTATTTATATCAGTGTGTAGTTCGGAGTTTTTAATTCCTACAATATAAATTGTCTGACCCTCAGGCGTTATTGTTCTTCGAAGCATCTCACGCAACTCTTATTAAACGGTTGCTGTATCGAGCCCAGACGTCAAACCGACCTGATGACAACGAAGAGACCATCAAACTGCGACTAAAGACCTTCGACGAAAACAACGATCTGGTTCTCGACCAGTACAAGGATAAACTTATCAGGGTTACAAATTCTTTTAATATTAGTTGAAATTAGAGACCACCACCTGCTTTTATATTACGCAATGTGGCGTTTATTCGTTGCGGAAAGATATCAAACACGATATCACAAATCTAAAAAAAGGTCTTTAACTTTATCAGCGGTCATAGCTGAAAAACGTCGAATAGGACTATTTTCTGAATGATATTTTTCTTCTAGATTAATGCCGAACCTCATCCAGATGCCATCTTCAATTCTGTGAAAGAAGCATTAGACCCGATAGCGCAGCAGTCCCAAGCGGCGAGGGCAGCCCGCACAGCCGCCCAGCAGAACGCGTTTTAGGCTGTGCCTACAAAATGATCACTTGTTTTTTAACATAAAAAGTTTTTTTTAAGCTTGGCTCTTTTATTACGCGCAAGAAATGTATTCAGCACCTTATACTCCTCTTTGTAAAGAATTTGTCACATAAATTATTACTTTAGCTATTACCTATAAGCCTCATTCAATTATCGTGAAAATACTGCTGCACTTTTACTAATAAAACAAAAAAATCAAGTTTTAAAACAATAAAAAAATGCTTAACCCAAACAGTTTGAGACAGGCTTCTCATAAATTTAAAACCCACCACATCTATCAAGGGAAAATAAATTGTTTTTCTTTTTTTAAATTAATTAAATTTATTGACGATTAACTTTTAACAAAACATTCGATCTTATTCTATTACAATATGCTAAATAATAAAACACTAAGATAATATGCTTAACGTCTAGTTAAGAAGGCTTAAACAAAAACATCTCTTATGACAAAGAAAATATGGTGTGATTTGATCATTTGAATATGAAGAATTACTTGAATGCCGTGTCGACACTACGTAGGTAGGTACCCCTTTATACCAAGTCCCTCCAGTATTTTTTTCTCCATGATCTCAATGATATGAATGATCTTTTTTAAGCATGCCTTGGAGCATTGACAACACACGGTTGATCAAAACAAGAAAAAAGTGGTATGACCTTTCTACAAAATGCCCTTAGGAATGAATGTATAATGATTTTCTATTTCTGGCAAATGGTTTTCAGTAAAGCAAAGGGGATAAATTGTGATTTTTTTTAATCTTAAGCGACATCATCGGTGAAATGGAATATTATGGCTTCGCCAGCGCCATGCTGCACCATCGGTCAAAGTGGTAATTGGTGGATATTATGAGAAGTTGAAATAAACATTAATCTGACCAGACTCTGGCTATTCTACCTACTATGCATAGATATATGTCAGTCAATATATTTTGTCTTAAAACTAAGGAAGGTTGTGATCAGCTCGATTGTCTAAACAGGGAGCATAGCCTCCTCCTGCTCCTTCTCTCTCTGGCGCACGGCGACCGCAGTCTCCACCAGGAGGTAGAGACACTTGAACTTGTCCTGATCACCGTCAGCCCTGCTCGGCACCACCTGCACGTTATGGCCCCAAATCAATTTCCGATACGACAACATTATTCTGCATCAGAATTTAACTTTTCAAACACCAAAGCCTTAATATGTAAAGCCTGTTAAGTACTCTAAAATTTGGACATGGTTACAAAGATAATTTGGATAACTTAATCTGTTATGCGCAATAACTGTCAGGTGATGCCGGCATTAAAACACCCCACGCCAAAAATGGCTACATTTCCACCTACTTGAATAAAAATCCGATTTATTTGGTATCAAATTTATTTACACAACAAACATAAACTCGTCTCTAGCTAAAAACAAAACAAAAACACTAACATTAGTTCTCTTAACGATATAAAAAGAAAACTTGATTTCAAAGGGAACTATAGTGTTTTAACACCGACGTCGCCTACAGTTAGATATGTACAAAAACTTATTCAAATCCAAATTGGGGCTACAACAGCCGCGCAGCCAAATCATACACTAAAAAATCTAAACATATTTTATTTTTAAACAAAAGAAAGATATTCAAAATGAAATTTTTGAAAAATTAATCTTCTTTCCTTTTGCAAAATTGCAAGAGTAAACGGAACTATAAACATGAGATAAAGTAAGATTAGGTTAGATGTGATTGTGTGTCATGGTGCTGGTGGTGGTGGTGGTGGTGGTGGCACTAGGTGTGGCACCACATGTCGGTGGTGGCGACCTCGAGCTCGACGGCGACGGGCGGCGGCGGCTGCGGCGGCGGGCTCACCTGCATGCGGCGCGCGCGCAGCGGGTGCGGCAGCTGCGGCAGGTGCGCCAGCTGCGGGTGCGCCAGCGCCTGCCACCCGTCCTCGCTGCTCGACACCGGCTCCGGGACCTGCTCCACCATCTCCTCCGTCGTCGTTACCGTCACCACCGACGCCGTGCTGCTGGGGACGGGGGAAACCAACCGCTAGTTCCTCAACCAGATACTATACTGGTTTTGGAGACTTCAATCATTGTTCACTGTTTTCAACCGTAATCGAAATGTTGAAAAAGCGATAAAACGAAGTTGGCAAATGTAGAGGCAGAAAATTTTGTTTGTTACACTGCTCATTAATTTGTGAAGTGACTTAGTATAGTACCAGCGCTCTGACTATGGCTCTCGCTGCTTTCAAACAGTACTGCTCTGAATCTGAACTACTATCCATCTGCTCGTTGTGTTCATCTACCGCCGCTGTGCCTGTTAGAACCGATGGTATGCTGTGGGAGGGAAAAGGAATCGTCGCAGTGACTGACGATGGGACACTTAGTAGTATGTAATGTAGAAACGTAAATATACATCTCGAACTGAATTTCGTCAATCTTCCAGAAAGGCAAGTGTAATTGACTCACTCTCTGGCCGCGGGGTGCAGGTCATGGTCCTCGGGTCCGTAGCGGATGACGGACTGCCAGACGGAGGGGTCGTACTTGACCTCCTCCTCGCTGATGGTGCTGGAGTAGCCCTCCTCGCCGTCGCCGAGCTCGTCCCCGTCGCTGCGGTACACGAGGAGTCCGTCGCCGTAGTCGTGAGCTCGGCCGTCCGGCCCGTTCTGTGGGTACTACTTTGATTACCTATCGTGCAATATACGGAGGAGTAGACTAGCTGTCTCGAACCGACCGCTGCCTTTCATGTAGTACCAACATCATAAGAAATTTAAGAGTGTACTGGCACTTCTAGATCTTGAATCTGAATGATGCTACATAACGTATTTTTTACTATAGTAGTCGTAAGAAATTTTAATTAAAATACAGAAGTACACAAAAATGATATTAAATTACATCACGAACCTCTACAACAATTCCGTCCCACGCTGCCACAGTGACACTGTCTCCTGGGTTCACACCTAGCCCTGAGGTAGACGCCCCAGCCAAGCCCACCATTGGGCCCACTCCAGCCATAGCGCCCGGCTGCTTCCTACCGCGCCGGGATATGGTGTAGTGGAGAGGGTCGTGACCCTCGCGCCTGATCATCTCAGGGAGGATGCGTCGGCGAGCGTTTATGAACCAGTTGCAAACCTGCCAGGAGAGAAAACAAATCTCGAAAATTTATAGAAAGGCGACAAGAAAAGCCTGCAAGACGGCTAATATCGTAGTATCGTATTCACCTGCAACACAGTAAGGTTGGCCTCCTGGCTGAGTGCCAGCTTCTCGGCGTCGCTGGGGTACGCGTTGTAACGATGGTCGTAAAGCCATCGTTTCAAAATCTTCACAGAATGCTTCGGCAGGTTACCACGACGTTTCCGCACGGAGCCGACTATGACTGCCTATGAAACAAGAATGATTATAATTCACCAGAAACGGCAACAATTTCTTGTTTTGTCAAGTATAATTATGTATATTGAATAGTTCTCTTACTTGTGGTGGCGGCGGGTGTCGTGGGTGAGTCATTGCAGGATGACGTCCGTCTACATCCCAGCCTGTGCTCTCTATCCTCTGTAAATTAACATAAATTCTTATTTTCTAGAGTCTAGAACTTATCACAAGTCTTAGAATAAACACTGACGATATTTTTTTGTAAAAAGCTTAAATAACTTCGAAAAAGCGTGTTTGAAAAAACCCGCAAGATTTGAGGACCCGGATAACAGACGCTATCACAGACAGTCTGTATCCGAAAATTCGTGACCGAAAGCAATGTTCTTGTTCTTGAGTCATCTGCTTTACCACAGTAGGCTTAACCCATAAAAACGTAACTTGAAAGGTTCAGTGCATGGTTGTCGTCATTGCAGACTTACCATAGATGTTCGTGGGATACTAGTTATTACCTGAGGCGGCGGCGGGTGTCGGGGATGTGTCATGGCGGGGTGGCGACCCTCGGCGTCCCAGTCCGTGCCGCTCTCATTGTCCTCCGTCGATGATGTCGACGGGAAACGGTCTCGCGCTATACAATACGTAAATTAATATTTTGATTAGATAATAAAATACTGCGAGTGAATATTAGTGATCGATATATTTCATTTCAAGTAAGTAAATGTATTTCAATTGAAAAATTACAGTGAAAAATTACATATTTCCTGAGAAAATATTATGTAACGCCTTAAAACATAATTTAAGGAAGTTAGTTAACTTTAAGTAAAATTTAATAAAAAAAAGATAAGAAGGTACCTTCAACTTCTAAAATATGGCTTTTAATATTAAATTCATAAGATCAGACCGCGAGCGTCCCAAACATTGATAAAAAAATAAATGAGATAAAAATCTGAACATCGGGAAAATGTATCGTTTGTTACCAACCTATTTTTTAAACATTCTTTAATACAAAATTGTCTCTCAATGAAATAGAAATTAAAAAAAAAATATGCAGAAATTAAACTTGAAAAGTAATAAAAAAATGAAAATATAGAGGCATAGGGAATGGATGGGAAGAAAATTAAATTAGTTGTAGGTACATAACTTTACTAACTTAGCTATGTCATAAGTTTCACATTAGAGTGTTAGTCGGTATGAAGGCTTGGGGAACAGATGGTATTGAATGTAGCGAGGTTTCTATACTTACGCAGTTTGATCTTCATAACTTTGATCACGGATCTAGGCAGCGTGGCGAATTTACCAAATAATCAACAAAGTGCAATTCCCGCCACCAAACTTCACGCTTTTGACATTAGCTGCCAATTAATTATGATATTTACAATTGACATCACAGAAGTAACTTGTGAAAAAAGCTGATGAATTAAACAAAATTAGTAGACGATGATTAGCCAAAGACCGCTGTGTTGGGAATGAATGCGTTTTATTTATGTTTTGTTTCGAAAATCGATGCGCTTTTGGTGACAATTGACAACGACGGGCACTGTCACTTGTCATTGTGATTAAATTTTGAAATTTGCGTAAAAAGAATTTATAAGTGGCCAGCTGCTACAGTATGCAAACTTTTCGTAGCAAGGAGGTTACATTGTTAAGACAAACTCAGACCTCTTTAATTAGCTATGTCATAAAGTTTTAAAGGACAACCCCAAGTAGGTGAAATAAAGGTCGTGAGAAAGTAGGTTCGAGTCCAGGTCAGGCAAATTTAAAGTTTTCAGGAAACCTATAACATATAAAGTTCACTGACCTCAAAGTTAAGTGATATAATATTTTTAATAAAATATTTTTTCTATTCGTTGCTATTTTACCTATTGAACTGTAAACTTTCGGCGAAATTAAGATTTATGACCAGAAATGGGCAAAATAATCTTGTTGAAGAAGATTTTTTTTGCGTTAGGCTTGAATAAGTAGGAAAGTATAACAGTAAAATAGCCGGTGATTTAAAACAAATTGGCTGCCTCCAACTGGATGCAGAAGACGGAGGACCAGGTGCCTGACCTATCGAGGTCTGGCTGAATTGTAAACTGGATTCAGTTAAACAGTCTATAGAGATATTCTAGTCAAATACTTTTTCTACCTTGATATAAAAAACTAACTGCCCCAGCAAACGTTGTTTTGACATCCAAATGAGATCTAGGTTATAAAAAAAAATGAGTTATGTAATAAGGATGTTGTCCGATTCTCACATCTACCCAATACGGATACAAAATTTCAGCCATTTTGCAGGAGTTCAATTTCGTACTCCGTGTCACAAGATTTTTATAGATCTAAGTGACATAATTTATTGCAGGATACTAATTAGAAATAAAAAAATTATAATGTCTGTCAAACCATATTGCTACAAGTAAGCTTTAACATGATAAGGTAGGCAGAAATTTTGTACTTTTTGCCGATTTTTATTTATTTTGTTCATGTTGAGTGTTATCAGCCGAATAAACTTTACAAGTCAACTGCTTAGTATCTCCTAAGGTTCGTTTATTTATCAGGATCACACAATGCAACACAAGAAGAAAATACGACTAAATTGAATTGTTCTTTAATAAGTAACGTAGCGCGAGGTTGGGTCGCTTTACAAAAAACACTAAATAAAAATAGTAACATGTAATATAGCAAAATTTAAAATAAGTCACAATTAAGCGAGTAACACTATCACTTCTCCCCCTCGGCGATGTCTATAGGCGCGGGGGGAGCTTCGGGCGCGAGTGACGTCATCGTCAGGGGGGCTACGGCGGGGGCGGAGACGGCGGTGGGCGGGCGGGGGTCCGGAGACTCCGGCCGCTTCTGGCACTTCTCAATGGTGTCTGATAGTATCTCCTTGAGTGTAGACGCCAGAGCCTTTGGGTTACCGCTGCTGTCCAGCTAGAGAAAAAAGAGGATGGTTTACTGGTTGATTATCATGCAAGGGAACCTTTATGGTGAAAATTATATGGCCAACACTTTATACTTTTAGGTAAAGCAGATTTTACGCAAGATACAATACTTTATTGGACTGATTATGGAATCTCAATCAGGTACCCTCTTTCGTGCTGTCGTGTTGGTTTAAGATACCACCATAAAGTACTTAGTTACTTACCGTAATAACATGTCCTCCGAACCGTTTGTGTACATTTTTGACTTTATGCGCTGCTTCCCTCACGATCTGCCGCGCCGCGTTGATCTCTGACTCCGGCCTTCCTAACTCCGACAACTTATTCTGTAGTCTGGTTGCTGCAACCTGAACAAAAGCTTCGTTTCAGGAAAACTTAGGCGAAAAAGATATGGAAGTAGGATGTCTTTGTAAATATTTCCTCTTCTAAACTGACAACGCTGCACTAGGTTCAGGGTTCGATCCATAAACCGTACCTACCTACTCCCGTAGGACATTGCTTGTTCTAAGTCTGTGTGTTTAAGGTACGTGAAGTGAACGTTGTGAAACCCCGACACACGGATTAGTCCGTATTGTGGGCATAGCTTTTTTAAACTATAATCTTTGAATGTCTTTAGCCTTCCTGCACCTTTTAATATTAGCTTCTAATGAATTTCGTCTTAAAGATTTACCGATAAGATACCAATACTGAGATTTTTTTACTATGTACCTCATTGTCCACTTCTAACGCCACAATCTTCTCTGGCCACTTGACTTGCCTGTTGAACATGTTCGACATGCGCGGGTTCTTGGGGAAGCCCACTAGGATGAAGCCCTTGGCCTCTTGCTGCATTAACATCGCCTCTTTTATTAGGTCCACTGTCAGTTGCTGTAATATCAAGATTTTAAAGTTAATAGATGCCGGAGATATTTCATACACTAACATTGAGACGAGAGAATGGAACGTAGTAGATAAAATACAGTGAAGTATGGTTGAATTACTTTTGTTTTTCACGCAGTCAAACACGCAGTAAAAACAAGAATAGGCAGGCTAGAAAAAGATCAAGACTAGGTCTCACTTTGGCTGTGACGGGTGTGATCTTAGTTTAGGGTCTACAAGAAAGGCTACGGTTCTTCCTCTATTGAAGAAATTGTGTTAGCAACAAACACTTCACAACAATAACACGGTCTTCGTGTGATTCCAAGGAAGTTTTCATCCCCAAAGGGTGAACTTCTATTTTATGGAGATTTAGTTTGGATAGTGTTTGCATGTTATAGAAAGCTTCGAGCAAAGGGTGCTGGCCGCGGAATCAAAACACGGAAACTTTAATACAAACATCTTTTTACGCTCTAATGATATGTGTATACTATCCAGCCTTGCTGATAGACTCTCTTAGAACTGACCTCAGGTATATCCTCCTGTGCCTGTAACTTATCCGCGATTAACCGTCCTCTGGCCGTGTCTTTACCCGCCTCGGCTCGCACTAGCTCCCCTGGCCTGATCATCGTGTAACCGGTTATATTTGAGATAGTCTGCGCTACAGTCTGATTGCCGGCGCCAGGCACACCGTTCACGAAGATCACGGGGAGATGCCTTATAGGAGACATGTCGTAGACCAAGTCCTAAAACAGGAATGAAGTGGATGATACTCTGTTTGGTTTCATGTCATGTGCAATTTCGTAAAAACTGTTGATGAGTAGTGAGTATCTAGAATATTCTTGTAAATGTATATAAGTATTTAAAGCATTCTTTAAGTTATAGTTGTGTCTCTATGCTGATTGTCTGTTGAATCTCTTGACTGTAACATAACCGGCGATTCTATAAAGTTTGACGCAGATACCAGATGTCATTTGTGCACCCTGATCTTACCTCTTACTGTACTTCTGACATATTTTAGTTTAATCATTCAAAATGCCATAGTTAATATCAACACTGTAATGTTGCACCGGGATTAGACTCGTTATACAGTAATGAAACCACTTAATTGTGATACCAGTGTTCCGAACAAACATAGTGATTTGGTATGACACTATGCATTTCTGCTCGAGGTATAAGCAGAAGTCAAAATACCACTTGTTATCCTCGTAATGCCCCTTGTGATCACGATAAGAACTCACCTCCTCAAGACCCCTAGAGTAAAAGCATCCCATTTTGATGGCACTCAAACTATCCACTAGCGTATAACTTTGTAAAATTAATTATAATTATAATCCTCAATAAAGTTGGAGTAAAATGACATTTCCAAATAAATGACAGTTGTTTGAATGGACAACTAGATTTTTGACGGTTTTCGAATTAACTTTACTTTTCAGACAGCATTGTAGATTAAAACCTGTTGGCTGAGAGATGCCATGGAGGTTGGACGTATTCTAGGTACATATAAAGGTCTCAGTTTATGTAAAACAGAATTTATGCAGGTTAAAACTTTAATGCCCTCGATAGAGCGGGCAAATAGCAAAAGAACCTCAGGTTACCTTTGTGGTATATGTTTCGTAAATTGCACTGACCATGAAACTATATCATCATCATGTCAAATGATAATGAAAGGCGTGACAGTGATGAATGCGGACAACTTCCTTCCGGTTTGTACATTTAGAGAGTAAAATATCCGTTACTCATTACAATAATGGAAGCTTGGATGGAGTAGTTGAGCTCTTTTCTGAGTCCAAATAGGTGTGTAAATAGAACTAAAAATCTAAAGGTCATCTTAAAATTTATTGACCTTCAGAAGGGAATAAGAGTGAGAAAATGCTTGTTCATGCCAAACAAACCATGTTCCTTGTCATACTATGTTATTTAACAATAAAACTCACGTCTGTCAGTTCTGATTCCCAATGTTCCAAGGTCACAGCGTCTCGGACACCAAAATATCATTTGATGGAGAAGTGCTACCGGTCTAGTCTCGGTATGATCGCAAAAGCGAACTACACATCGCTTACGAGCTGCCAACGTCTTGGCATCGAGAAGAAGGGCCTGTCAATAAATTTTAGCCCTCCTGAAGCCAGGGACGACGGGAATATGGCAACTGAATACACTTGCGAGGTCCTGAGATGCGCGGAAGCTGATGGTGGATTATCCCTAGTTAACGATTCGAGATACGACCACTACAGTATTTATGCAAAGCCTATCCGTAAGTTTCTAACATAATAGTTACCTAAGGATCACAACAATTTATTATAAGTACCTAGGTACTAGTCTGACATTGATGAAGTCCCTACCTACTTATGAAAAAAATAGGCAATAATACTTCAAGACGTGGCGGACGATGTAAAAAAACCCAAGAGGTATAGCTATAACAATCTAGAAATAATATCTTATTTCAGCTCACGTTAACTCAACGTGTGTCCCAGCCATAGGGATGTTCTTCATATTTACAAAGAGGATGAATTACAGTAATGGGTTACGAGAGTGTAAAAATTTAAGTGGAATACCAGCTGACGTCACCACTGAACAGCGGACTGAGTCACTGGCACAGTTGCTGGCTGGAGCCAGCATAGAGACCGCATTCGTAGGGTTGAAGAGCAAGAATGGCAGTGTATTTGTGAGCAGTTCTGGTAAGTCGTGAATAGTTCTGATTTTATTATGATTTGTTGCCGCTTTCTTTCCTAATAAACTCTAGCAACACAAAAATTCAACGGTTAATTCAAGCACATAAGGTATTGGCATCGTACGATTAAGTGAAGGACCAATATTTTAATTTATGAGTATTCCCGGTGTATTTTTAGGAGATGGTCTTGACTGTTCAACATATCGAGCTTGGGCACCTGGATTTCCAAAAAGACTACGCAAAAAATATGATTGCGTGATTATAACAAGGGAAAGGACATGGAAGTCCGCACCATGTAAAAATAATTATCCAATGCTTTGTGAACTAATCCCAGGAGGGCCATACAAGAAAGGTTCAATATTTACATCAAGAAATAAAAAAGAAAACGGTTGGTATGCTTACAGCCGCTTACAGCACAAGATCGTATTTCAAGATCGTAGCCATTTTGATACAACATGATATATTTTAATAAATATTATTAATATTTCGTTTCAGAAACAACTTCAGAAAGCGATGAAGATTAATATAAATGGTAGCAACGCCATAACAATTTGAATTAAGTCTTTATCACTAATTTACTACTAAATAAATTGTTAATTACTATAACTTTAGGATATATCGGTGAGGTGTAACTAAACGCGAACATCATTTGACGTTTTCTTATCTTGTGTCCCTTCTCCCCACTTCACATTCCCCACCCACTGAGCTCATGAAATGAATTCGGTCTTTGTTTATTTACATTAAAAACTAATTCTGTGTATTAAAACGGGATTTAAAATCATATTTACTTTAAAATTATAATGGGCCAAGGCAAAAGTCAGTTCACAGAAGAGGAACTTCAAGACTACGAGGTAAAACCTTACTTAATGTACTCTTTCTAGTTCAAAGAATTTTTGGTAAAAAATACTTGTAAATCTATGACTAATGCTCTCAATTTGTTGTTATTTCCAGGATCTGACTTACTTTACAAAGAAGGAAGTGCTATAGTGAGTAACCATGGAATTAATTTATCACATCAGTATTATATTTTTTCTGTTATAAGGAAGGTTTTAACATTAACCATGAGATCTTTTCGTATATTAACGATAAAAACATTAAATTATGATGCGGCTGTTCTTAGTTTATTATAGTTCGATCGCAAACTTAAAATAATGAGTAAACAGACTCTTTGTTTAGATTCTATTCATCAATACCAATGTTATTAGTACTTACATTCCTAGTACGTAGACTTGTTACAGTCTGTAAATATAATCATCTCAAAAAGTTTCTAGTACTTACAAAAACTTTTTTTAATTACAAAGAAAACTTAATGAAGTTGAGTATTTATGTATAATTCAATTAATTAAACAATTCCCTTATGTAAATAGACATACAGATAGAACAAGAATAAATTGCCCTGTAACTTACTGAAAACTTGTTACATTTCCAGTGCACACAAGAAATTCAAAGCCCTAGCTCCAGAAAAAGTAGGCCACAACAAAAATGCGAAGCTGCCGATGGCCAAGATCCTACAATATCCGGAATTACGAGTGAACCCGTTCAGGGACCGCATTTGCAAAGTATTCAGTTCCAGTAACGATGGAGACTGCACCTTCGAAGACTTCCTAGACATGATGTCTGTGTTCAGTGAGAACGCACCAAAGGCTGTGAAGGCAGAACATGCTTTTAGGATATTTGGTAAAGGCTTTAATTAATTATCAGTTAAGTTTAATATTTTTATGTTAACTTTTGTAAGTACGATTTAAATATATGAGTCATTCATATATTTAAATCGTTTACTCAACATATTTATCAATTCGGAATTGTCTGACTAATTTTGGATTCTAATGGAGTCCTTGATGATGAGTTGCGGCGTCGACGGCAACAGGATCGTGAGTCGAACTGACATCAGACAACATTAATAGTAGAAAAAAAGATTAAATTTTATCATTCTGTGTTATTCACATTGCAAACAATTCTTATGTGAAAAGGCTTCTAAACACTATGAGAATAATTTGAGTTAGGTTTAATGAGCATTATGTGTAAACAAAATTGTGGAATATTACTAAACTTAGTCTATTAAGCTAGATGCAGAATCCTATATTTTTTTAATAGGCTGAGCTAGATAAGAATACACATGTAAATAAGCACTGCACTGCAGAACTGTAGTCCTTCCTCATGTCAAGAATTTAAAGGTGCCCGTTACTTATGATTATAATGTATAACTTTTGATTCACACTATTTTTGTATTGTGTTTCAGATTTTGATGGTGATGACATGATTGGAGTGTCAGATTTACGAGAAGTGGTTGAAAGGTTGTGTAGCCCTGAACTCAAACTGTCCGACTTCGACATCCAGCAGGTGGTGCAGAATGTTCTAGAAGAGGCAGACCTGGATGATGATGGTGCCTTGTCCTTTGCAGAGTTTGAACATATCATTGATAAAAGCTCAGATTTTTGCCAGTAAGTGTCTTGTTAAGGCTTCGTTTTGGCTTTGAAATTAGTCGGATGCATCCTTTAAGTATATACTAAACTATGTTTGGTGTAGCTTTTCATAAACAATGTAAAAAATATCTAAGCCCTCATGAACCTAATGAAATGCTTGTTCACTTATTTTCATTCAGTTTCTGTAAAATTAATAGAAAGGCATTTTGACTTAATGTATATAATTTGATAAGACCATTTCGCTAATCGGTTCATTAAGTAATGCTACAAAAATAAATAAATGCGTTAGTCAATCTTGACCAATCAGATGGCTACAGCTCAACTGTGTGTGCCAATATCGTGTTGGCACATACTGAATCTACTCTGATGAATCGAAAATAAATAATCAATAGACTTTGTTTGATATTAAGGTGCAGGTCCTAATTTTACAGTTTTAATAGTCTGCTGCACTAACTCAAATGCAAACAAACACACATGCGTAAAATGTTACCGTATTTTTTTTTATTAAAATTTAAATGTAATAGAACTAACATTTATAATTTTATTTTTCAGTGCATTCAGAATAAGGCTGTGAACCGAAGATTTTCGGAATACTCAACATTCTGTCACAAAGTACTCATACATTCTCGACTCGAATACAAATATACACTACGGCCGATGTAACTTGGTGCTTCGGAAAAGAGATAAAACTTTGTTAGAGCGAGATCGAAGTATACAAACTAGTGGTGTGAAACAGAGACAGCGATAATTTGTGTTCTTTCCCGACGTGCCAAGTTATACTGGCCGCATTATACTCCTAAGTAGGAACACCTTTACTGGTTATTTAGAAACTCATGAGATAATTTAGTTACTAAGAATGCTCTCAATGACAATTTCATACTCATAGGATCTTTATAAACCGCCTTGTTTGTTTGATGTGGTAATAATCTCAATTTAAGTAGCTGCTGTCTGGCTGAACACTTTCTGAAAGGCAGTCAGTCATAATAGAAACTTTGAAATAAGAACCTTATTGAGGTACAGCAAGTCTTCAGTACTTGATGACTACTGATAATTGCTGCTGGGACAACAATCATTATAATCGGGGGGAAAGGCAAGGTCAATAGTTTTTTTTTTATTACTTGGAACACTTTGATGAGATTTTGTTTTTCATGCATGTTACCAGCACATTATACTCCTTGTGCTGCCTTATTTTAAATATTTGAAGTTTGAAGTATTTGAGGAATGAATTGTATAAAAATAAGTAATGGCCACTCAGCTAAGACTGGTTATGAAAAAACATGAATGCCTCTCATCAAGAAATTAAGAATAAATTAATTGAAATTTCAATTATTTCTAGGATTTAATTATACAATTATTATTTGGTTGGAATTTTTCCTTTTAGACTATTTTATTTTATACTCTTACAAGCACAGATATTTTATATACTCCTTAGTTAATTTAGAAAACGCATTTATGTCTTCCTCTCTGTGTCTTTAGGTTAGTTGGTATTAATTTGTTGAGAATCTCTATTTGATTTTTTTTTGTATTATTAATGATCTAGGTAATATTGTGTTGTGGTACTATTGTTTTGTAGAAAATTTTGTAACAAAATGCCAAATATTGATATATTAATTCCTATATAAATCTTTTATGAAATATACTGGACATACTGTAGTGTAAATATGTGTAAATTAATAAACAAAATTGAACTTTTCTTGTTGTTTTTTTTTAATATGTACAGGTATGTGTCAAAGATGAATAATTAAACAAATTTTAAATGGATATAAAAAATATTTATTAAACTTATTAAAACAATATTGAGACTTTGCTTACTCTACATTAGTAAACAATCAGTTCTGTAAATAGCCTGGCAGCTTCATCCTCATGAATATCCAAGTTGTGAAGAAAGATACGAGAATACACAAGAAAGCAACTGAGATAAGTAAAATCCTGTTTAACTTCGGTGTGGAAGGGTTGTGTGTGCGGTCAAGTATGATAAAACCAAGACCGCCCAGAGAGAACAGGAAGCTCGACGCCAACCCTTCCATAATATATTGCCCATTTACACGATTGGGCATAAACGCTACCGGCCTACTGTGACCGTGCTCATCGGTCGTCGATCCCACGCTCGGCGGTTCCACAATCACGTCGTATATGATCCCTAAATCAAAAAACACGTATTAGATTACCTCACAACAGAATCCAACAAGAATTGTAAAGGAAATAATCAAAAACAATCTTATAACCTCCGGTCACCAAAAAGTATGAAAGCAACACTAGAGAGAATGTAGTCATAGCTGACGGCGCTTGCAGCCATGTCGGTTTCTTTATTTTGATATTAGGGATTTCTAAGACTGAGAACGGTAATGCAAATAAAGCCTCCATTTTCGAATTAGACCTAACAAGAAGTAGAAATAGGAGGAACCGATAACGTTTAATTTACGCCTGTTGACGTAGGTGACAGCTGCCAGCGGTATGCACCAAGCAGATCCATACCACAGATAACTTACAGCTAAAGCACAATCTTATTACTTTTCTTTCTTCTTAACAAGCATGAATTAATTCATATTTAAATCAAAATTAATTACACTTATTCCATGCTTCTATATTCAACTTATAAATTATTGAAAATAATTTATTTATTTATTTATTTATTTAATTATTACACTAATCTACCATTACAGGTTACTTAACCTAATGCGGTAGCTAGGACTAAATAAAGGTCTATGTATTTATGTGAACTAGGGTTTCAAAGATTGAATTATTATGCATATAGTTGCAGGTCTAAATTCCAGCAACTGTTTTAATATGTAATTTTCTGATAATTCTGATATGCACAGGCAATAAGTTAGACTGATGCACATCATTGCTCCTCCTAATATAAACAAGTAGCTATTTCGGTTTCCTGACATTACTTATAGGGCAACATACTTTCACCCGTGCTACACTTTGTTTTTACTTTATCAAAAAAATTTAAGTCTATAATATTATTAACCTTATTGAATACAATTTTATAACAACATTTTATATCAGTAAATACAGCTTATTAACGCTTTTTTACACAATATGTGTTTAAAATTGCTGTATTCTATAAATCTCTATTTTCATCCTCGTCATATGTTCCACCTAGCTGCACGTAATGAAACGTAACTTATCTAAATAAGTCCGGCGCCAATAAAAACGTAGCTAAGGCATTAAATGTTTAACTGCCATTGGTGCAAAGTAAGTAATCGATCAACGTACCACATATTAACCAATAGGAAACCTGGAAAATAGCACCTACAGCGAGAACACATATTTTGGCAATTGTCAAATTACACGATTCGATTTTAGTAAAATTGAGCAAAAGTTCGTTCCCACATTTTTATCCGTTTGGCGACGGCAGCTAATTTTTAATATTTATTCAACCCTCAAAATGTGTTAATTGTGCTCGTGTTGTGTGTTTTCTAATAGTATTCGATTACCATTGTTTAGTTTGGAGGCGTCGCGATTATGTGTTAATTTTACGCACAAAATGATATGGACTGTGGATATTTCACTGATATTACGATGAAGGGTGGTTTGTGTATTATCTACACGTCTTTACTGACTATTTCAGTGCTTTCCAGGTACGTAACATTGATTTTTGCATGTGACACTTACTGTTATGAATGTTACAGGTCCTTTAACATCATTTATGTACTTTACAGTTGTGCTCTCTTCATTTTGGTGGTTTCGGAAGCTCTCCACGGCGAGGAGGGAGTCAATACGAATGTTGACTTGTCGGGACTGCATAATGTCAGTCAGAAAGTGGCAGTTGGTGAGCAAGATGTCCCAGGACCCCAGGACTCCCCTGAAACGCAGTTGGCTGAAAACCAGAAGACGAACGAAGACCATGAGATGATATTCGCGGAGACTTTGTCATTGAACTCTGTGACAACAGACGGGTAAGTGAAACTAGGCATATCATTGGCATGCAGTGAAAGTGAGTGGCTCTGTTCAATGAATCCACTGGCCTTCAAGTTTTTTTTTCATTACCATTCCATTTCCAGTACTTAATTCGTTTGTTATTGTTGGTTTGGCAACATGTGATTGCATGGAACATACAGTAATCTTTTATATGGTTAGAACATGTGCTGGTGTTAACTGATTTTAATCAGCTGTAACATGACTTGTGCACTATGTAGTACTACAAAAAATGTACTAAATAATGTGTTAGTAAGATGACTATGGTAAATGAAATATTACACAATCATATCAAAAACTTGCTAATATGTAATCTAAGCTTATCCATAATCTTAATTTTATACATGAAAAGCAATATAAGGAAGCCTTTCTTATCACAAATGACTCACAACAACAAGATCTTTCAAGATAAGAAAGCAGATTTGAATCTCTTTGTTTATTGGAAGTCATAAAAAGATGAATGATAAAGACATGTGCTCAGTAGCGTGAAATTAAAACCAAATTGGTTAAAAAACTAACTGTCTATGGTTCAGGTGATGTAGATCACTTGTTAGCAAATCAATAAAGGTGCACAGGAAACAGAGCATTCAGCCTTATAAAATGGTTAGGTGAAAGCATTTAGCGGTGATGAGTAACATGTCAAGTCATTGCCAATATAACAGAATTGTTAAAATGTTCATTGTTAAGAATATTCACAAAAGGGAAAGACTGGAAAATTGATTGAATTGTAAACAATAGTAGTAATTAAGCAACCATTTAACTTCTATGTGGGTTTGTCCTCATTCTTTTACTAAGGCCTTGGTGCCCAGTACAGCATGCAAAGCCTTTGTGCAAAGCAGTGTAATATTATTTTGTGATACAGAACATGCTTCATAAACAGTTTAAATTCATAAATTCGGTCAACTCTAATATAAGTTTTATACAGTAGGTCATTTTCCTTGTCATGTACCATAAATCGTAAACTATCATTTAATTATTGATTGAATGTAACAAAATTCGGAAAATATTCATATTTTAAACTTCTCATCAGTAACATGTTTGTTTCGTAATCACATATGAAACCACAATTCCACAAGTGATAACAGTAAACAGCAGACAATGACTGAAGCTTATTGCTTAATGACTTCCTGATATATTAATCAAGTTTAAAAATTATTTTAGTTAGAAGTATTTAAACATGTACTGATTCTTGAAAATAATTATTTTGAACTTAAGTTTTATCTGTGGTCAAAGTCACGGCCGAAAACGAACGATCATGGTCGCCGTTCGATTTTTCAAAAACCTGTATTCGAAATCGATTAAACGTTGAATAAAAATGACAGTGTTATCACGTCAGCAAGGCTTTCTTTAAAGGCCCGTAATAATCACGCATGCACGCGACTGAGATCGACGTTCAATTTGTTTATAAATTAGTGCTCATGCGCGATTAATGCGATCGAGATTAAACGTGTACGGGGCGCCATACGGAAAGAAATACGACATTAAAAAAGAGGCCCACGTTTAATTTTACTCAAAGGAAGTAGAGCATGAATTTCTGAATGGTGTCACCTGTCAACCTACATTATCTCGTTACGCATCTCATCGATACCGCTGACGTGTCCGACATCCGCACGCTACTTGACGCAAGATTTTATCTCTGTTCAAGACACGTTTATTTCACGTTTTGGCGGCAAAATGTTGTATAGGGTTCTAACAATTTATTGTGTAACGGTTTTCAATCTTGGGGATGTCATTTTTGGACAAGTATCCTATTGTCAACTTAGTGGTTGTGTACTAGTTTTTTTTGGGGTCGTAAGACCGTTTCTTTTTGACTGTCACTCGTTTGTATTGTATGACTAGATAGCAGAAGTGAAATAAGATATTTTCGAACGAATGGTAGCGTAACGAATGGGTTTTTGTTTTTGTTAATATGCAATGAAAGCTGATATATTGACCGTTATTTCATAATTCACACTCTAACTTAGAATGCAACTAGAAAACTGTTTATAAAAAAAAACATTATTATTATTTTAAACCGGTGACAAGTTACAGCAGTTCTTAACTTATCTGTAGGAGTTCAACATTCTCAAAATAGTGTCAATAGAAATTCCGTTAATACGTATTGTGACGTATGAAGGCGTGGTGCGAAGTCCGGAACCCGCATAATTTGAGACGTAATCTCTGTTCGTTGACCTTGTGTTGTTTGTGGGTACGATGGATTTCGTCGGATAGCTGATTTTTAAGGTCGCGGCGCTTCAACGTAGCTGTGCTGTCATAACTGTCACTGAGAGAATATTTTAAGAAGCAGTCGCAAAAAATACGTTGAATAATTTATTCGTAGGCTTTATTTACTTATAGCCATTGACATTGCTGGACATCAATCATTCTTCTTTTTATTCCTTCAGTATTTTTTTAATATATCGTTACGCAAATAAAAAGAATCGAATCGAATACGCTATTTTACGCCATTGCGCTGTCGCGATTCTCCAAAACAGTAATACTTTAAAAACTGCTGGTATACCCGCTACTAGTGAATTTTACTTGCCTAAAAGTTATTTACAGTCGTTGAGTGTCGTGACGCAAACATTGATTTTCCTTCATTATTGTGTAGCGGCATTTATTTTCTGATTGGCAGCTAATTAACATTATGACTATATTCGACATCACCAGAAGTATTAGCTGTTTTCCTGGCGGAAATGTTTGTTTCAGTCACGTTCGTAACATAAAAATGTGACAGTTGAAACCATCGGTTGTAACTGCCCGATAACACAAAAGATTACACATTTAGCTACGAGTCTGTAGTATATATGTGATTTTCAAAATTTCATCTACTAAAACAATTGCCTTTTTAAATTATAGCCGTCACACCTGTACGGATTATTTTGTTAAATAAATACTTACCCGCATAACGGCGTCAGTATTTTATAATATATGCGACCTTCTGTTTCGTTCTCTAGAAATCTCAATAATGCATTTAGAGTAATATATTGAAACTGTTAAAATCTTAAATCGGTTTAGACGTCCCTTTTATTATGTTAGTCATGAATTATTCCGCAAAAAGGGTACTTATAAAAAGCATGTAGCATATTTGGAGTACACAAATAGTAGTTATTAACACGATAGATATAACACAATTCTCAATATTATAAAAAACTAATAAGCTATTTTTTTTCGTTGTCTAAAAGTGTTGCCTGTTGTGGTGTCAATGGATAGTTTCCTTCCTCTTTCACCGGATGCCCTTGACAACAGGTAATCTATATAACATGTTACGCTTTGAAATTTGAAGACTTAAAACACCCTTTTGATTTATTTTTAACCAATTTTCAGTAGGAGTAGATTCTCTACTTTGTTGCGTTAACTTTTTTAACCCTTAAATACCTCGAGTATCAATTTTGATACCGAACTTTCAAACCGAATGTATACTTGTAATTCGTTTTTTTTTTAAATGTTAGGCTGATTTATAATATTATTGAATAGTGTCGTTTACATTGAAATAAAAAAAAAGTCTAATGCCTGAAGTATCAAAATTGATACCAGTTTTTTTTTTCGAAATATGTATATGAAATACATACTATGATTTTTTTTATTATTTTTCCAATTATCTAGCTCCTGCACAGAATACACCTATATTTTTTTTAATTTAATTTGAAAAATCAGGCTTCTAAGGGTTAAATCAATTGATTCGTCGTTGATTATAGAAATACGTTTTACTATAAAACGCTTCATATTAGCATCAAAATAATGCAAACAAAATTCCAAAGATAATGATAGCTAAAAATAAATCTACTCACAAAAAAAACACTGAATTTTTTGTTTAGTCATGTGAAAAACCTGTATCTGATGCGTTTGAACGCGGTTTTCCACGTGTGACATGTATGTTTGTATGTGTAACACGCGTGACTCGTGACAAACGGATTGATGGACCGACAACTGCTACCACTGATTTCATCATGCTAATCATTTTGTTTGGTTGCCATTTGCAAGTCACTCGTCATGACGAGAACCTTATTGTTTTTTTTTTATGTTAAGGCACAAACGTGCTGTAAACTGTGTTTCTAATAATTGAAAACTGTGTTAATGACATTTTGATTCGACAAGATGAAAATTTCCTACAGTAACCCACTTATCATATCATCTTAAGCAGAATTGCAAATAATTATGTGGAGTAATTGACAATCGAATTTCCGTATCTCATTTTCTCACTACCTAATATATCATCAATCGAAGCTAAGAACTCGCTTGATTAAGTCATCAATATTCAACAGGGGACCAATTAATGCATGCATGTGGTACTAAAGCAACTAGTGCAACATAGATTTTATGGATGTATCATAATGAAGACAGATCTAGAGCTATCTCTCTTTGCTAGAACATGTATCTATACATATAGTTTTAAAATACAATAAATTACGATGACTATTTACTCGTACGATATCGATTTACTCAACATTAATTAAAAAAGGTAATTTTGGAAGCGTGGTTTTCACATGTTCTTTTATGTTAATTAAAATATACATCGCTTCGTGTCAATTTGTTCATTTGACCGTACATTTTAATTATAAACAGCGTTATTCATGAAAACTTCAATATTCATTGATCAAAGGCGTGGCCTAGGTCAGACTAAGTTTAGGTGTCTAGACAGCTACTTCACCCGCACGTCAATAATTTTGGTAGACAAGATGGGAAGGTCACGTCTCTCTCTCTTTCATTTTGGCTCAATTTTAGATATTTTAGTCAACATCATACGAAATGTATCTTAAAAAGCTAGACAGCGTAAACGCTATGATTTCTCAGCAAAATTTTCGTTTGTACACTGAAATTACAGTTTCAGTGAAATGTTTACCTACTATTTTTAATCTTCAACTTGACTTTGAAGAGAATAATCGAAAGAGCTTACTGTTTATTCAAATTTTAACACGATGTGCTCAATAACTCAATACAAACAGTATTATTTCGCCAATACCTAATGTATCTAATTTTAAACATAAAACTACCAAATAACAAAATACGTCTTCACCTTAAGATAATAAACGTGACCACAATTCACGCAACTACGCATCAATACTTAGTCTAACAAGAGATAAACACGCCACACCTCAGCGACGATGCATTCGTGATAACTCCATTCATGTCACTGATACCGATGTAGTAAGCTAGTAACCTTCATAGATTACCAGATAACACCCATATTTATATAGATTAGACCTACACACCTTTACTACTAATAAGTAAACATGTAACTTAGTATGAAGCTGTCTTTTTATCTCGTGTTGTTAGCCTTGGTTTAGATAGCCAAGACTAGTGATATTTCTACACCCGTTAATGTTGATTGCAGCCAATGTTGTTCAATCAAATGTTCCTATACCCTATTTGTCGTATACTATATTAATACTAGCTGATCCGGCAAACGTTGTTTTGCCATAGAAATTGTGTCTCGGGACTTTCTGGCGTAGAAAAAAAAGGTACGAATAATAGGTAGGAGCCGACTATCTGACCTTAGTAGGTATTGGCAAATAAAATTCTATTGAAAACGGTCTAGCCGTTTCGGAGGAGCACCGTATATAGTATAGTTTTGCATCTACTTCAGATGTGCCTGTCTTTTCTTTAAGTGCGAGGGTGGAAACCCCCATGCATCATATCTTATATTAAAGTGTTCAAACAAGGTATTTTCCAGTTAGACCTGTACCTCAATTTAAACCTTTAAAAATATTATGTTTCTTCCTTTAAAGAAATCCCACACTCAAAGAAAAATAATCGTTCCAATATTTTATCACCTGTATCATCGTACCAGACATATTACATCGAATTCAGGTGATTTAAGGTCCACTCCTTGCGGTGCTTTCCTTCACCGTTACTCACCATTCGTTTTCCACTATTCCATGAATTATTTATATGAAAAGCACTCACCTACTTCATTTATTGGATTTGCATAATAAATTTAATGATAGCTTATTTCATTTCAAAGGAATAAAATCGTTAAATATGGCATTTCACTAATGTTTTGCCGCTCTTTGAAACTTTATAGTCTGTTTCATTCATTTTAATAAGCCTTTAACATGATCAGAGCGTCTGTGATCGCTTTTCAACTGGCAATTGTGAAAACTGCAATGAATTATATCTATAAAGATTTTAAAGGGAATTTCTTTGACCAATAAATAACATCGTGACGATAATAAACTATCTTCGACTTCAATAGAATGTCAAATTAAACGTAGGAACAGTGATGAATGTATAAATAAATTATAGTACGCTTGTAACCTATCAACAATCTATATTAACTATTTATTACAAGTTACTAATTAAACTTAATGAATTAACATAGCACCATATTTTTGCACATAACTCACACTATCGTTTCAGTAATTTTGTTTTGACGCTATAAATAAACAATTGCCGCTCAAATAACCGATCGTTAACGGCGCGAATCGTATGAAAACGAAAGTAACATCTAAAAATAATATCTTAAGTCGTACATTATCGTAAAATCATGGCCAGGAAGAATCAATGACCTTACCGACGTGCTCTCTTAATGCTGTATTCACTTAAAGTGCGTACATCATGCTGAAAGTTAATCGTATGGTTCAAGAAAGATTTGTTTAACGATAAAGTGCTAAATTAAATGTAGGTGCAAATAAACGATAACCTACTTTTGCATTTGTATTTATGGCGTTTAATAATGTAGGATCAGAAATCATTTATCGTAATAAATCTAGGTTCGAAATAATGTTGTTTAGATTAAACAATTTGCTTCGGTATAATACTGTAACGGTTTTTAAATTTATTCATTTAACTATGAATTGTTTTCGTCGATAAACTATATAGAGATCCGTATAAGCGTAGAAGGTGTAATAATTTTATAACATTATTATATTTTTGCAAGAATATTGAATTTTTGATTTCACGAAGTCCTCAGTTCGCGAGTCCGAATCACTCTTGTTCAATTTTTCATAAGGTTGGAAGAGATAAATATCCATGTAAATTATGTAGTATAAAAGACATCTAGATCAATTTAAATAAAACTAAAAAGCTCCGGAAAGTAATTAGGTTGAGTAACCGAAATATTCATAGTGTAAAATGTAAACGCCCAGCAAATAGACTATGTCATTAGACTCGTCATTTTCGTTCAAAGTACAACGCGACAATTACAAATTAGAATTAGTGTTGTGTAGATGAGAACATTGCGATGTCATGCGTCATCATCAATTTACGCTCAACAGTAATTGTCTATATACATTAGAAATATTATAGTAGTTATGTTTATGACGTAGATGCGATACATCCTACTAATGTTACGAGTGTAAACGTGCATGTTCGTTTGTTTGTATGGATGGATATTTGTTACTCTTTCACGCAAAACCCACTGGACGGATTTAGATGAGATTTTGTATACATTTTATTACCTGGATAACACATAGGATACCGATTTTATGTGCCTGTTGGATAATTTACGATTTGTTCCGGGAAAAGCCGCTGGCAACAGTTAATTTCCAGAGAACATCTAACTTGTAGTCAATAATATACGCAAGAGGAAGACCTGAAAAGCTTCGCTATCTTCAGGTTTGCAAACTCTACTTTTAAATTAGAAAAAATAAAAGCATCAGCTTCTAAGAATATGCTGCTTTTTTGGCTTCGCAACATCTAAAAGAGATGAAGGGGAAAGGGAAATATAATCCAATTTGAGACTATCCTATTTAGTAGTGAGTAAAAATGGGGAGCATTTGACTTGAGATGACATTCCTATCCAAAATGCATTGTTTACGTACCATCATTTTTGAGAAGTCAACCTCTTCCACGTATTGGCCATTTGGATTGCCGACTTTGTAACTACCAAGAATAATATTCTTCGGTATTTCTCCTTTGTCATATATGTATCATCAAAATTCCCATCTGAATTGGTTACTCCTTTCAGAAACGCAATTTCAAAACTATTTGGCACTAGTGTTAGTCAAGAACTGAGAAAAACAACATTTTAATGACCAACATTGATTTTCTTTTGTCGATTCAATCCAGATTCATACTTTACTAAAATATATTTATTTTTGTCTATGATTGATCGTACTTACCTGAAGTTGCATAACTTCGAATTAAAGAATGCAAGAATAAGGCAAGAAACTATGAATCCTATAGAAAAGAGTTTGTCTAGTTATAGAATTCTATTACTATTTATTCAATGGAGGCGCTTGTTTCAAAATCACGTTGATAAATATTTAACCACGTGTGAGAAACGTTACCAAGCGTCGTTTTATATCAATTACGCAAGGAATTAGTTAGAAAATATAATGACTTTCTTATCTAAAGACTATTTTACATAGAAGACTACATGCGTGTCGGAGATGACTGGCATCTTAATTAAGATTAAATTCGCCCTGATCTTAGTTTACATTTAACACTGGCTCACCTGGATTTTTAGTATTAATTGTTGATGGATGAGATTAAGATGTTTGGTTTTATATATCACCTTTATTACATACTAGCTGTTGCCCGCGACTTTTTCCGCGTGGTTAGAAGATCTAAGTTAGGAATTTTTGAACGGAAGCCCTCTAAGATGAATAATTTTCCCTGTTTTTTTCCCCATTTTCTATTGTATCTTCGCTCCTATTAGTCACAGCGTGATACAGATGGTATATAGCCTAAAACCTTCCTCGATGAATGGTCTATTCAACACAAAAAAAAATCGATTTGAACCTGTAGTTCCTGAGATTAGCGCGTTCAAAACTCTTCAGCTTTATATATTAGTATAGATATAGACTAGTAACCAGCAATATAGCATCCTATAAAATACATTTTATCTTATACAACATAAGCGTCTGTCTCCATCGATAATATTTTCCCTAAACGAACCTCAACATATTTCAGCTTCACCTTTGGAATCGTTTTACAAATCACCAATGAACTCATATAAATCATAACTTCTGCGGGGCGCGATGCCAAACGATCTCTTAACTATGTGATAATAATATGCTCACAAGAATTTCCAGCCAATAATAATATTAGCAATGAGTTATAATTTTATGGTGCCTTCGGAAACGATCGTAAAACGTTCAAGAGCTTTATAATTGAGAGTTTATAGCCTAAAATCGTAGTTTAGGGGAGGAACTCATGTAAAACGTCAACAAGTATCATTGATACCTATTGACGTTTTATGTGCAGTTCACAAAGGTAAATGATAAGTTGCGTTATCGGTCGGAAGATGTATATGATGTGTTTCATCTTTATCTGGCCTACATTTAATCCTATGATAAGAATGATATAACTCTAATAATAATATTCCACAACTTTTACTCAACGCTATCTAGTCTGAAACAGAGCAAGCTTGTATAATGAATACTAGAGAACTGATAAACATATGTACTTACATATTTTTAAATACGAACATCAAATGGTTCAAAACACCTAGACACAGGAAAAATTATCGTGCTCATCAAACGAACATTTCTCCCCGGCGGGAATGGAATCTAAGTCCTCTGGTATAGCAGTCAGGGTCACTAACCACTAGACCAGCAGGCCAGTCAACTACAATAGATGTTGTATCGCAACGGCTATTTTGTCTTAAAATTATTTCTATTCGTCATTGTCCGCAATAATCATATCTTAACTTATTTTAATTTTTTGAATGGCTCACCATTATCATCTAGATCAGATTATCCCAAATAAGTCAAACCATCATGTCATCATTCATGTGTAGTCTCTATTATATAAATTACAGTTAATAGTTTATCTTCGATTACAGTTTATTGAACTCGTTCCAGATCATGGACAAATAACGCCTAATTAAGTTGCCCCGTTTCTCCGATGCCCAAAAATAACGCGGAACTCTCTTAAAGTCGTACCTTGACTTTTTGCGCGGTCGCCCAGTAGCTTGCCTGTAAGTCGTACGACCTGATCGACTACGTGACTGCTTGTTTGCCCTTTTGCGCTCATATTGACAGTTCCAAGTGGGTTCTAGGAAAACATGGATGGATGAGACAAGTTAATATTCCGTGCTTGAAGTTTTCACACCTCACGTGTTTGTCAGTAAACATGCATTTACTTACTATTTAACAATCCTAGGTAAAGTTCTGCTTTTTGCAAGTAATAAAAAAATTGCTCTGTGTCTTTTCTGGTCACCCCAATATTGGTTTCATTCTTCGTTGACTTTATTATGTCAAACACAATTGAATTGCTCAATGCTTGTAAATATCCGATTAAAATAAATAGCAATAGCTTTCGAATCCATTATATTATTTATTGGGATATAACATAAATTATGTACATAATTTAAAATAAGCACAGCGCAACCTGGGTGGTACTCCTTAAAAGGCTACCAATAATAAAGTATTCTAAATTAGAGCTTGCACAAATACTAGCTAAAGGTATTGAGTTACAAATAAATATTTTACTCTGCATCTAAGGCGACTAAAACTGATGAAATATTGTTCAGTCAATCCCATATTGTAAGTGGGTTTACAGACCGTCCGGTGGGCCGGAGCGACGGCGATCCGGTAGCAAATGCACTATAGGATATTATCATGGAACCGGTGTCCGAGAAACCGCCCGTACTTACATTGAAACTTCTCCTTTCACAACCTGATAATAGTGGCCGGTTAACCGTCCACAACCAAGTGTAAAAATACTTAACATCTGGAGCCAGTCAAAAGTAATTAACGTTGTAATGTGAAGTGATAAATGATCGTTTTGGCGATTAGTTAATTGCAATTAAAATCATTCTTGTTGATCTGTTGGTAATTGTTCATGGCTTGGTCATTACGGGTTGCGAGGTAAATTGTTTTGTAGGCTTTCCGGCACCTCAGATTAATGAACGTTTAAAACAACTTCTGTGAGCCAATATCAATATTTTGTATTGCTGTTCAGTGCTTATAAATTGTAGTTGGGACTAAATATAATAACAGTCGCTATACTATAAAAAAAACGAGCATAATGATTTTTTTGCACATGCTTTTTTAACAATTTACAATAGAATAGAAGACAGAAAAAATACGAATAAACGATAAAGTCAATATAGCCGTGCAATAGTTTATTTTACTTTTATACATCGTTAAATCAGTTATTTTCCATTGGCGTTACAAGTGGTGTGATACGTGACGTTACAATAAAAAATACTACATTTTTATGTGACAATGGTCTTATCAGTAGCACGATCACGATTATTTGTCTCACGCCATCGATTCCTTTTGTTTTTTTTTATGATATAGTCAAACTGACCAGTGGATGTTATATAATTCGAATATGATTTGAAAAAAAATCTGTTAAGTTTTTTATTGGAAAGAGGTAGTAAGGCCTAAAATTTGAAAGTGTTCAAAGACTTCCGATTTAATTAAATATCATTTGGTTTTTAATTGGTACATTGTGAATACTGCAATAGGCACAGTAGATTAATTAAACTTGCATTTTAATTGAAAGTTTGTCCGAGCAATTAATTTAATACGAATATTCAATAGGAAGGAATAATGCACCAAAATAAATTCCCTTACATAAGTAAAGCTTAAACAGCCGAGATTTCATAAGATAACAGATTACGACCAATAATAATACACCTTCTTAATCAAAACCTTGTTCACAATTGCTTTGGGGCAGCCGTTAGACGAATTACCGATCGATATAAATAATTATTGTCGTTATTGTAAAAGCTCTTACATAATCGATTTATGTAATAAATGCCAATTCTGACATAATGCGACGTTTATATAGTGGAGTTGAAAGAAATATTAATCTATTCTGCGTATCAATTTTTAATTGATTCGTGTCTGAATAATGTGGATTCTGCACCTTTTTAATTTGCATGTAAAGGTGCTACCACACTGCAATACTATGATGATATTCCCATAAACTCTCGTAGCTGCCAATAACTTTAGCATTTATATATGATCGCTTGTTGAAATGTCACCTTAAAAGCTACTACAGACGTCTACTAGTTAATTTAAATCATTATGAGATCAAATGCAATGCGTAGGTGGAAAGTTAGATATTGCGGTCCGTGTCGCCACATTGTGCAACTTTGCCAAATATGTCTTGCTTGTCATCTTGCGTTCGACTATCATTCGTGGTCGTGATTCATTCTTATAAAGCCGATAAATTGCGTGGTATCTACGAGCTCTTAGACTCTAGTCCGTCCGCAGCCTTATAACATTGATTGTCAATCAATTTAACACTGTATCAATTTATTATTACTTGTATTCTGTAGTGAAAGTGTTATTTGACGGGTCGATTGGCGCGTTAGCCAAGTGCTCATTCTTCGTCGATACGAATATTTTTAGGGCCTATCGTATCGATGGTTTATTTTCAGATCCATTACAATGAAATTATTTGTCTCAGTCTACCAGAAAATGTTTTCGACAACTGTTTTTGCTCTACTTGCTACATATATTTTTCCCAAGAATATGTTTTTCTATGTGACGTAAATACCTATGTAAATATGCGCTCCGGTATAAATGTGTGAGGTTATACAGTCAGTGACTTTGGCAGACCTCGAGGCCGTGCCGATAATATTAGAATCATGTTTGTTACATTTTTGCAATACGAGATCACTATTTTGAACTGTTTTTGTTGTTGGACGGGTTTTTTAGGCTCGCGAAAATCTTATTTCGGTTTCCTACATGACTTTTGGAAGGACGTCTGAAAGTGAGATGGCTAGACGGAGAAGACTAATAGTAAAAGAGATAATAATATATGATACATCTACGTCGCTAGCAGGTATTTCTTATGTAATAAGTACCATCTCTCCTCATCGTTCCTTTTGTGTTGGTTTTTACTAACTACCTATTTTATTTTGATAGTAACTGTCGTGAGAATGATTCATTATTAAATGATGTAACGGTTTACTCACGCGTATTTATCGGGGTAGCCCGACTAGTTTCGGACCCAACCGGAGTCCTTAATCATGAGCAGACGCGGCGGGATCGCGAGTCGAACTACGCCGGGCTACCCCGATAAATACGCGTGAGAAAACGATTACATCATTTAATACCTATTTTATTTTAAACAATTACATAAAAATCTTTTTATTCTTCACTTCAGCTGCCGACGTGCTGAAAGTAATAGGAAATCTTATCGTTGACTATAATAGCACAGCGTATTGACATGGACTTATTTAGCATTTATTTATAAGTAGAAAATTGGTCGTAAATTATCAACTATAGGAATTGTGGAATTGTTTTTCGCTTCGCAGCATATTATAGCCTATTAAATAGCTAAATGTGATCATAAAAAACGGAATTATTTCATGTGAAATGTGGAAACCTATTTGTTAACATGCATAGGAGAAAGTTTGGTAAATCAAAGGGCTCGTGAGTAACAAATATTGAGGAAGTCGTATTTTACGATGAGACACTGCAGGCAGAGTACTATTCTATTTTATAGTTTCATACCCAAATGGTAAATACGGAACTGTAATAATAAGGTTGCTTTCGCTCCTGCCATCTCCAGAACAGTCGAAATTTTCACCGATGCGATGGTACATTACTCTTGCACTACTACAAAAAATTTAAGTCTTAAGTTAGGCAACTATTCGTATGGTCATAAATTGATGAGTTAACGATATTCTTTTAAGTTTATTCTTGTTTCCCTAGATTGACTCGCACTGACCTGGATTTCGTACATAACCGACGGTATTGTTAAGGTATAAATAATACTAATGCTTTTATGTTTCCTAAAAATTCCAAACCATATAATTTTTTCCAAACAATCTCGTCCCTCTTCATCCTATCTTCATCACGACAATCTATTTCAAGAACGTTGTTTAAGACGTCATGACCATCATTCGGTACCGGTATCAATGGGCCGTACTCTAATCGTTTGATCTTCGCAAGAAATATATTCACAATTTCTTTTATTTCTAGGCCACCTTGGGATTGATATTATCATTCTCATATTCGAATATAGAGGAGCTATTTCAGAGAAACATGGGATCCTGTGCCATGTCCCACACTGAGATTACCATCGTCATTCCGTTCATATATCTTCCGCTCCTCTCCATATTTTTCAAGTTTCTATCTAGTTTCTCTTGATATCAATATGTATCTATGGATCTTATCCTTGCGATCGTCTCTTTAGCCATGTTTCAGTTATACCAATTTCTCGCCAGTCCTATACAAAGAGGTTTTGAAAGTACGCCGCGTTTCGTGGTGGCTTTCCGTAGTTTGTAAAAGGTATTGCCTCGGACGTTGCAATCGGTCGTTCAACTGTCTGCTAGAGGTGAGAGGCTACTATTGGTCAGTTTCGAGTTTCGCTCGATACGAGTTATGAGCGACATTAATCAGAATTATTCATCCTGAGATTTTATATTTGTGTTGTTTAAAGATAAATAGAATTGGGTACATAATTGTATGTAAATCATTCAAGGCTGCTTTTAACTATTTGCATTGCAAATGGTGTTTGAAATAATTTTCTAAAGCCATGTAAAAGAGTATTTAATTATTCAGAGTCCACTGCTAGTTGCGAACGAAGTGGTGCTGTTACTTGTTAATAAGATGCTATAAATTCAAATTATTGCAATTCAAGTACGGTTGCCATGGTAATTTGTTAGCGCAATTATCAAGAGTAATAGCGTCTCTAGAACTATAAAAAGCAAACATATTAGCTAGAACTGCTAATAATTTAGTGTTGTTATGGAGCGGTTATCTGTTACGACTATTGCTGTTGAAGGCTACTCTGTGGCTGAGTCCATTACTGTGTAATACTATCGTATCGCTCAACGACTAATTGTGAAATTGCAGAAGTGTTTATTTTTGCTCTGATGAGGACGAAACAAGTATCTTTGTAAAAAAACCATAAAAAGGTATCCAAATTAAATCCGCTAAAAGCGAAAATAATCTTCTGATTTCGACTAATGCCATGAATAAAAAAAAGATCGATTTAACAAGTACAAGTCTAGTCCAAATTTTAACACCCAGAAAATCTTGGCTTTACACCAACTAACTGCCGTTATTTAGTACGAAATTATCCCATAAATTAACACAGGCTGAACGTTAGCCGCCTTATTTGTAAGGACTTATTAGCATAACCGTAATGTTGAACCGAAAAGGACCTGAATGTCACTCGGTTTCGTGGACATTATCTGGTAGTTAATTGGAAATTATGCGAAATTGCATCGGTACTTTAATTTCAAAACGTTAATGGAAATTCGGAAGAGATCTTTCAAATTTCCATTAACGTTTCAACTAGTTAAACTGCAGTTCGAGAAGCAATGTAGTGGCTCGCTGAACACTAATGGAATTGAAATCAAATATGACTAACTTATACAGTGACTAGCAAGTTCATAAGTTCATGACATTGTTATAACCTTAAAATGTTGAATAACAATGAAAAAGTAAAGGAGACATTGTTCCGTAGGTACTGCTACTTAACAATTATATACTACGTAAAATAAAATATGAATAGCTGCCGAAATATATTTGTGGTCTCTTTTGCAGCGAATAGGTTGACTCGTTTAAACAAAAAAAAACTTCAATTGTTTTCTTTAGAACTACCATCGAAAATACTAAATTTAAAATTTTGCATAAAAATACGGTATAAAAGCGATTTGCATTCGAGTTCCCTTGGTAGTGTTATGTCAGACGAACGATTAACAGCCGTTAGTCCTGCTCAGCTGGTGTCCGATACAGGGAAAGTGATAAATTCAATGTTATACAAACACTGAGTTTTTGCCATCATTAACTGTCGGACCTCCGCACGTGACCGATGTATTTGAAAACCATACTTAATGCTATCGAGTTAGATATTATTTTCGGATAAGATTCACAACCTTCCGCGGTTTTTGTCATTAATGTACTTAACTTTTATAGCCACAGGTAATTGTTACCTGCAGCGGTCTCGTAGATTTATTACAATGTTTATTTCGAAAGGAAGATAGCCAGTATTTAGCTGGGAAATATGCAAGGCTTGTTTTAGAAAATTGATCGAATCTGTACTCGGCCCAAATATGGAGAGTTGAAATATTTCTTATGCCTCGCGTCTGATCAGATTTGTCTCAACAATTATTTGTTGAACGACCCAAAATGACACGTTCGTACACGCAATATCGTAAAGTGCGCCCGTCCCCGGGTCCCGCTTAACTGGAACAATCTCTGCTCAGAGCAAATCTTCAGCTTTATAGTGGCAATGAAAATCTAATCTCTCTTACACCACAATAAAACAACTAAACGGTTATGTTATTCGTAATGAATTCGTAATTTACGATTGTTGTAGGGAAAGCCGATCGGCTTAATGTTGGATCGGCTAACAGACAGGGCCGTCTAGCACTTGTTCGCGTTTTCTCGTACACGATTCTGAAAGTGAAATGAACGTGTTTAGTGTAATAAATCTCTATGTTCTTAGTAGGTAATTGCCAGTTTTGTTTGATTCTCACGTTCGTTCTGTGCCAAGTGGGAGATATGCTGAAATAGACCGCCGATACAGCTGTCACGTGGCCACGAGGGGGCTCCAGCTGTTGAGATGTTTATTAAACGTCCCTTTAATATAGGTGGCGTGTTTGTCGCTCCGAATGAATGTCCGTCTCTCCGCGCTAAGAGTAATAGAGGCAATTTCAATCTCTAGTCCGAGTCAATATTTGTCTCGTACAATTTTATCTTGGGAAATACATAAAAAAAAAATATAGTTCGAAAAAAATAGTGTACGAATAAGTGTATAAAAATCTCGCTCGGTATGTTAATAATATGGGATTAAAGAAAAAATATAGATTACCGCTCACGCGTCCAATGTCAAGCCGGAGTTTCTGTTTCATTCGCAAAGAAAGTGAAGGAAAAAGTATATAAGTGATGTGGACATTAATCACCAAGTTTCCAGCACGCTACATACTTGCAGCTTTAAAACGCAGCGTTATTCCGAAATAGAGATAGATTTACGACGTTGGTGAGAGAAGAAAGAAAGGGGTCAACTTGACTGTTTAAATATAAGTAAACAGAAGAAGAATTTGCTGACTTATCTTTGAATGCTATGTCATTATATTGGAGTATTTCAATCGCAAAGGTGGTCTCAAATAAGCTGAAGCTACACTTAACGCACTGCCACGTTAACTTTGCTATATCATTGAAAAATAATCATGAAAAACAAACAGGTACAATGAAAACAAATATCGTTGGTCGAAAGACAAACAAGGCGAACGATTGCTTGCCTTCTTACACGCCAATGGGCTTGCACTAAAAGAGGGTGGGTTTAATTAAACGAAGAGAGCTGCCCACTGGGTGTGCCGGTCAGAAGGTTAAACTGGTCAAGCACTGGGCTACAACCTCGATCAATTATTGATGAGGCAATACAAATAGATTCGTTCCGTAGAAAAGGGTGCTCATTGAATCGACAGCTAACGAATGGAAACTTTTATACGCTTTCGCGTCGTATAAGCCTTAAAATACGAGTAATACAATAATTGTATAAGATTCGTCGATGCGTTAGCATAGTGTTCGAGCTAGTGCACTTTTCTATTAAAACTTTATTGTAAGAAAGGCATCGCTTTTATAGTACAGGTATCACCAGTGATTAATAGATTAATAAATCTGATCTCGCCTATAAAAACTTATGATAAATTGACTCTCTCACCAAGTTTAGTGGTTGTTAAATGTTCGATTTCTCACTGTACTAGGTTAATGGACAATATAATAATTCTATTCGAATTGACATATCAGATATCCGGGCTGGTCCCTGGCTCCGGTGAGTGCTGCCGTATTGTCGCAGTGACAGATCGCAAGGCCATTGTACACGAATGCCGAGCGGAAATCTATTACGCATTGGGTGAATTATAAGCATTATTACTGCGACCAGTACCATAAAACGACAGTTAAATGTTGCTTTCTCCCCGCCTACACATCCAATGACAAATGCATATAAATATAAATAATGTATGTAATTATAGACTGTTGCTTTGAACGCTATGTATCTCTGGCTTGGGAGCGTTTGGAAAGGCCCTCGGTCAAATTGTTCCCGTTTTCTACGTTTGTTTCCACGCCGGTGCGTGTTTCAGTATTGTATTGATTTGATGCCGTTTTGCGGAGCTATAGGTGCTTGTGTATTCTTATGAATTTATATTTTATACTGGATGATGAGATTAGGTGAAAATGTAACATTGCTCTCAACGTTCACACTCTAATTTTAAATTATCCAGTGAATGTGCCCACGTGTGTAACAAATTCCTCGTCATATCAAATACATTCGCGTTTTACAGTTGAGTTTACAGAAGTTTCCTATCAGTCTTTTCTTCATTATGTCATGATGATCATGATTTAACTCTATTAAGCATATTCATTAGACAGCTAAAACGTATGTATATTCAAATGCTGTTTTCAGGCATGCGTCGAGTCAGATAATATTATTTTATGTGAATTAAATGACTTAATTGGTCAGGAAATCGATAGCTGATCCTGTCAATAGTTAAGATCAGCTTCACTGTGTAATGACATTTATGTGAAACATCAATAATATTCCGAACCAATGAGTACCGAGGTATACCTACTGTAGGTACCTGAATTCGACCACCTTGACATTTAAACGGTGTCCAGTTTAATGGACGAGTGTACCATTTAACCGATAGTTACAATACCCTAAAGACATTTATTTATAGATAACTGAAGTGTAATTTATTTGAGACGTAAAATTTCATTACTGGAAGTGTAAAGTTTAGCACAAATCACGCTTTAGAAATCTGACACCTGACTAACAGTTGTTAGAGTAACGTGTATAAAATTTAAACGTATTTTCGTATTGCCGTCGTAAAGTATGTAAATGTCAGGAACGAATTACGGTGACTTGAGACCGTCACTCATGCTTATGCAGGTATATGAAGCTGTGATCTGACCGAGGCGGGCTGTCGGATATAACACAATAACAAGGAGGATTGAGCACGTAGAGTGTTCAGCTGGTGAATAAGGAAGCAAGCAATGTGTGTTAGCTTTAAGTCGCTGAAGCAAAGTTGAGTATCGGGCGCACACAATAGGGAATTTATTAAATTGAGTACGATGCTTGCTTACTTGCTGCAAATGTACCTATTGTGTGATAAATAATATACAGACAACACTTAATCTGTGAAATGCCTTGAATTTGTCGCGTATTTTAAAAGTATTATTTCCATTGAACAACTAAGCGTATTTATAGGGACTCTAGTTGCGTCAGAAACTAGTCAGGCAATCCTAATAATTACGCGGGAGTAAACCGTTGCATCATTTAATAAAGTTCTCACGATAGTTACTACCCATAAAAATATGAAAAATCTTGTCTTCCTTTTTTATTGAATAATTTATTTGAGAAATATATCCATTGTTTAGTAACTCTGCGTATTTTGTTAGGTGGAGTAACAGCGCGGCAGCGTTGTCGCGGGTTTGATCCCGGACGTGCACGGATGAGTTTTTGACTCATCTCCGCAATTTATTGCTAGGTTCAAATGCTGAATGATTTACGTGCGGGAAACTAACTTGTTAATAGAAATGCTTTTTCATACTTTATGTATGGCCATATTTTATGAGATGAAATAGACGTGGTATAATAAATTCATCACGTAATTCTGCGAAAAGTTGTTTAATAAAATTAATTTTGGAAAAAAATAAAAACCGACTTCAAGACTACACTAACAATATATACAATTGAACTAAAAAGTATAAAATAATATTTTAATTACAAGCCAAAGAACACTAAAGGAAAATCAACGAAATTATTGATACTTATGCATACTATTTACATTTTAAAATCAGTTATTTTTGAGATCGGTGCCAAATGCGGGCAGTTTATGTTTCTTTTTTGTGTTATTAATAGATAAATTATTTTATTGTCTTCTTTTCAATTATCGGTTGTTTTTCAATTATTTATGTAATTTCTTTTTGTGTCATTAATATATTGTTTTTGTTTTGCCTGGCACCGACTCCAAAAATAACTGATTTTAAAATGTAAATAGTATGCATAAGTATCAATAATTTCGTTGATTTTCCTTTAGTGTTCTTTGGCTTGTAATTAAAATATTATTTTATACTTTTTAGTTCAATTGTATATATTGTTAGTGTAGTCTTGAAGTCGGTTTTTATTTTTTTCCAAAATTAATTTTATTTTTCACTTTTTAGTGGAAAGTTAGTGATTTTTAGTATAGGTACGCCTACTAAACGCGCTGCCCAAATGAGTTCTTTACCCCCGTGAAACTGCCCAGAATTCCCAGTGATATTTGTTCGAAAGCCTCCACCCAGTCTGTTACCATTTGAGAGTGATGTTAATTATGGAGGCCATTTTGAATAACCGAATATCTCATCAGAACAAACATCTAATTATGTTTATTTTAGTTTCAGTATTGCGTTTTTTGTAAAACTTTGTAAGTGACCTTGAACATTTTTTTTTTTCGAAATAGTTTTTATAACCTTTGTAGTGAGTACAGGCGTGATAATATGTTGTGTGATGGCGTAAACAATGCTTAGATATGCTATAGCAACAATTGCGGTTAATCTGCTGTTATTTATTGAAGAGTTCCCCCGATTTCTACAAGATCCCATCATCAGATATTGAAATGGTGGTAATGGGACCACACGGGAAGCACAAGCTTTCAAATAAAAAAAGAATTATGAAAATCGGTTCACCCAATCGCAAGTTACGAGGTAACAAACATAAAAAAAAAAAAAAATACAGTCGAATTGAGAACCTCCTCCTTTTTTTGAAGTCGGTTAAAAATAATCGATATCAAGATAACTTTATAAAAGTAATAGTTTAATTTGAAAATGTATTGGTTGGATGATTCTCTAATGTGATTTTTTTTAACTTGTATACCTATTTAATAACTGATGTTGCACAAAACAAAAGGTACAAAAACCATTGTAATTCCGATATCCAAATGAAAACTCACCCTTTTGTTTTTGTTTCATGATGTACCATCCGAAGTAAAAACGAACAATCATCGAATCAATTAGTAACCTTGATCGATCAATTTCGACTCGTGATTAAGTAATAAATAGATTTCCTATTGCTATTTTAGAAATCGGTAATTGTGTCCCGTTCGTGTTACGCTTTTACTTAATCGATAGCTTTGTTTAATGATAACTCATTTTTATGAAGCTGTTACGTCTTTAGAACAAAACCTTTTATAATATTTTACTTTCACTCAATGGATCAATGCCCGAAACTTCATATATTGGAAATGGTCTGTGTCTTGGAGTCAGATATATGTTAACTTTGTTTCAGTTTTCCTCCGAGGCGTTATCAAATTTTGATAGCTAATAACAAATTGCATTCGTAAGCTCGTTGACAATAAAATACATACTTACTCAATACTCAATCATTTATTGCATTCCATATGTTACAGAGATGGTAGAAAATAAATAGCAGTTAGAGTTCAATATGGACCCTGTTGGGCACGCAAAAAATATAGGAATACTTACTACGGTACTCACAAATATGTAGGTCTGAAGAATTTCAGATACGAATTCTGTCTTTACAAATAGTGAAACTCCATGAACACCCGCGTCCTAGTTTTAAAGTAACTTGGTGTTTGTGTTTTAAAAATAAATAATCATTAACAACTTATTAAAATGTTGTAAGTAGTTGCAAAGTTGATTTCATCCAAAATCATACCGCACTCCATTCGAGTATCTCTTAAGTTGTAAAATCAATCTTTATTTTAATTTCATGGTTAGTTGTTATACAAGTAAGGACATACACAATGTCCTCAGACCTTCTTGTGTGGCTTAGGTAAATGTTTATTGTAATCTTCGAGTCCGCACTCCACTTCTCTTTGTCCAAGCTAGTTTTTGCCATTTTCTAGAGGCCAAAGAGATTGCTTTAGTATAGCTGATAGCCATCCAAATTGCGACTCTCCAGGAAGATTCTTTAAATGAAAGTAAAAAGAAATCCCCCGCGGGTTCGTCTTTTAGTTTCGTATTCAAAAATAATACTAGCCCATTTTAATTCCAATGCTCGGAAAAGGTCCAAAATTATTAAAAACGCATGTTTATTTTCCATGTTCAGTTAACATAACATAACGCATGTTCAGTTTATTAAAATTAATATTCAGTATTCATGCAGATATCGCAGTAAACTTTGATAAACTACGTGAATATTTACCAGATAAACCTGATACACTAGTTTTTAAATATCTAGCAGACGTTAATAAAGAGTCAGTCAACTCGTTTCGTGCGGAATGCCAATTTGTAGTGTTGTCATACTGTTTACATACGTGAAGATAAATGTTAAAATCGTAAGACTTGCACAAAGCAATATTTGTATTCATTGTTGCTCTTAAGCAAACAGTTGACATTTGACAAACTTCGTTTTTACACTGATGGCACTTGTTTTATTTGTATTATTTCAGTCAAATGTGACAGCAATGTCTGGCCTTGGTGAGAGCGCTGGCATTCTAGACAACATTATTACGAAAAACTTACAAAATTAACAAAATACATATTTAACTACAGATGCCGTGAAGAATGCTGAAATACTTGACTTACTCCATCTATTTATCCAAGTGTTTCAGCTACAGACGCTTGTAGATCCAAACGCAATTCCATCCGAGCTTTACATTTATTTCGACGTTAGATCACAGTTCTTGTCACTTTGTCCATGTTATTCAAAACGAAGTACCATTGGAGCTCAATGGAAGAAACACTGCGGTCCCGATACATATTTACTGCAGTACTTCACTTACTATCGTAGTGTAATGCACGTCGTTAATGCCAATGGTTATTATCACCGTGTTTCCTGGACATTTAGCGATCTGTCCTGCCCGGATTATCACCTATATAACCTTTATATACTTATTAATTGCCTTGCGTTAACGGTGATGTTGTTTTAAGAATTAATTGCGCGTAAATGTGGTACAGATTACAAGGAATTATTGTTATGGCGTTTTCTAGTTTCTTTCGGTTAACGATGTATATAAAGTTTTCTATCCCACTTTGATACGTTTCTCGAATCGCAGGTGGAAATCTGGGATAGTGGGTGTAGTAGAAAATAATTATAACTTTATAGTCATAGTGAATTCCAGACTTACCTAACGTAAAAAACACAATTTAAATCTAATTGCAACTGATTTCTAATGTAGTTCTGTACGGGCTAGTCAACAATGATATTAATGAAGTAGCCACTGGTAAGCCGGACGTACTAAAGATACCTGATAAAGGAATATCTTTAATTGCAGCACCTACTAAGCTTAAAGGAATAATATAATCTGTTTATTGCTAGAAAGTCGCTCAATGAGCTTAAATCGCTACAAATTTAAGAGTACTCTCCCACACAGGGCCCTCTAGCGCACCGCGTACAATTTGCACTACATCAAACATTAGCATAGCGTAGGTATGCCTTTAAATTGTCTCGCTAGATTCATTTGTTTTGCGCATGCGTTGTAATTATAATTCGCGGCAGATCTTGTTCCCTGTGGTTAGTAGATGTTTATTGCCAGATACGAGTGGATGTATGTTTGTAGGTGATATTAATTTATGAAACGCATTAATTCAATTGATAAATTATTTAGGTTAATGCTATATGTTAAAGTCCTTATCCTTATAATTTGTTGTCGTCCCTAAGGTCTTATTGCTTTCATAAGTTGTGGTGGATCTTGCTATCTGCGGGGAATAGTAAACCGTTTCTTATATAATTTACAGCTGTTTAAAAAAAAAATTCTCTTCCTATCTCTCTGGAGGAGAAAACGCACCACCAAATGTGCACAACCAGAATGAAAGCATAACACCTCATTACGACAAAAATCACATCAAATGGGAAATAAATTTAATTCCGATGCTATCATGCAGTGGACCTTTCTAATGTTAATCTAGGTGGACAGTTGATAGGAAGCGGGCCCTTATTATCAGCGCTACTACCATATATGTACTCGTCGAGAGGAAATGGCGATATAGCCGCTATCCTGTCCTACTCGTTACGTGTTTAATGATTATATTATTTACTGTATTATTTGCGACAAGTGAGAAGAAAGGAGCCGTTTAGAACTTAACTGGTTTCTTTAAAGCTAACCATTTAATCGGTCTTAACGAGGAGTGATAAAATGTATGAGACAGTCGGGTAGGTTGACAAAGTTATTGGTGTTGTGTAAAATTAAGTGGGAAATAAATATATTATTTAATTGTTATTTGTTACTCGTAAAATTATGAAAGTGACTGTTATGATCAATTGTGTGATGTATGTAATATTCGTAATCCAACTAGCTATTGGGGATGACGTATCCATGTGGATTAAAACCCGTTAAATATAAATGAAGATAAAAAAAAACTTGCTATTGTAGGAAAAAAATATTTTATACCTATTTTCATTCTTCCTCACGAGATATGTAGATACAATCACGGTAGATAAAATATCGCCGTTTATAAAAGCGATATTTAAGCTTAAACTAAATGCCACTTTTATTTTCGTAAAATCGGACATAGCACGGTCTCGGGAGACGACCTTGACGACAACATCATTCTACCTAGACCTTAGCCCATCTGTCAGGTGGCATTCCCGTTACATGACCGACCAACTCCTGTCAACAAAAGTAATTTCGAGGGATGTGTGAAAACTCATGTCAGCTTTAAATGTTTTTCAGTAGAATTATCAGAGTGTCACTGCAAATAAATACTATGTAACACAAAGTTTTATGTCTGTGTACACAAATTAAATTCTGAAAGCTGCTAAACAAACCGTTTGCAGAATTGAGGTGGGAATTCACTGGCTGAATGTTGCATTTTTTTGGACTTTTTTCCTTCTCAGACAGTTTGATAATGTTTTCGGAGTTTACGGTGACACGCTTTTCCTATATCTGAGGTCGATGCGGTATTTTACTTATTATACTTAAAATCTATTTTAATCTTTTTGAAAATTGTAATCTTATGAAAAATATTTTTGAGATTTCAAGACTTAACTCTTTAATATTCTTAGGGCCGATTTTTCAATCGCCAGATAACTTTCATTCGACGAATATGTTTGACGTTTTGACAGCTTTTGTATAGGATGGATTTGGAATGGAATAAATATGGATTTATTCCTCAGATAAAACTTATCTGACGATTGAAAAATCGGTCCTTAGTTACATAAATTATGAAAGAATGTGAATTGGTTAGTGTACACACCAATTCTCACCTATAACAAAATAGCCTTGATCAAAGAAAAACAAATAATAGTTCATGTGCGCCAACCCTAACCATCGCGTAAGATAGTACAGTCTAAGTGTTACCCGTTTACCATAATAGTATGTTACACTGATGATACAACCAGATATATGGCGATTTCTGAAGAAAGTCCACACTTTCACACAGGAAGCCTTCCCAACAATTTGCACTTATATACGAAATGCCGTTTAGTCATCTGATTATTAATATTGGAAAGTAGAAACCAGTACTATATTGTTTCGAGTATTAACATAATAATGTCGCTAATGAGTGGGATGCCTTTATTTTGCTCTTCAATGGTTTGATAAAGGTGCGATATTAATGACGGTCGTAAACATTGTATGGCATTAAGTAGGGAAAGGCCTAGATCATACGCTTTAGAATGTTAATGGGTGACTTTAATGGATGTTGTTAAATCTTAGGCCATTGATAGATTTTACTTGCCCTTGGGCTGGAATTATTTTTAATTAAGCCAGTGGCTCCGCTTGCTACAAATCGGAAATATTCCCCCACTACCATTCGGGGTAAAAACTATCTGTGTACTATATTTTGTCCAAATTCGTCCAGTGGTTTATCCTTCCAATGATGTATGGAAACATCCATCCATACATACAAAACTTTCGCGTTTATATCGCGCTGTTGTCGTCTTCTTATTAGAAATTAAAACGAATGTCTTGTCTCGCTAAACTTTAGATTTTCCTGGCGTCAAATGTCTAGCTAGATTTCAAAAATAAAATAGTACCTCAACATAATCAGTTAAAGGTTTATCTATCCAAATGACCCGCATTCTTTAGCAGTAAACCAAAGGCATTTCTGGCACGTTAGGATTGCTTATCCGGCCAACACGGACCGAGTCACGGTTTCCCGAACACAATCTGAGGTCACGTCAACTCACAATGCTTCGCTGCAAATAAAACATTGTAATGGTGGATGCAGGCTTGTGCAACAATTAATGCAGTAATTGGTATATCGCAACCGAATACTTGCAGACGGTTTGGCGATTGTGCTCAGTAGGTACAATGTGTTGCACAGTTTCCGTCATTGCATACTTACGGATCGTCGTTAGTTATTTGTTGGTAGACTTAATATTCGCTCCTTATATTTCTCGTAACTGAGTATCTCACAGCTGACAGCTCTTTTACTCGACTGAAAAGGACGGCTATGTTTTCGGGAGTATCTTGTGTGTTTTTAACTCATATGAACCTCTGAACGGAGGTTTCGTTAGATTTGTCTTAGAAGCTCAAGTGTTCTTATATAGAAGAGAAGGTGGATTTTTTTTTGTTAAATTCATTAAAACTAATGACTATAAGAGCACGCAACGGGTTTCTTCTCAAAAACATCTTAGACAGTTCTAATTAAAACCGTTTCTCAGTAGCTTGGAGCACGCTAACTTCTAAATAATGTACCAACTTTTCCCATTCAATCGATCTTCACGAGTACCATCAAAGGAGTCTCTAGTTTTGTGTCGTAGAAACTCGCCACATAAATATTCCCACCGTGACAAGTAAACGAACGAAAATTAGACCGTGTCAGCCCCCTATCATCTCAAGATCCAAGTAAGGGAAACTGGAACGAGATAAACTAAAAATGTCCATGTCACACCGCTCCGACGCGAAGCTCTCTCTTATACAAATAACCAATATCAAGCTCCCGTGGATTGAAACCAGTAATTATAATAACTATTAACTCTCCCTAGCAAGTAATTATGTTGGTTTTGTACAATAATCGAGTGTGGTCTTCAATCAGACACTTCCTAATCATCAATCTTCGTAGATGGGATGCACCGGTCGACTTTCTCTTTCATTATGCGTGTGCCAATGATATACACCGCTTTACTTAAATGTTCAATGATTTTGAGGCAATTGATTAATGCACTTTATACTGCAACGTTATAGAGAAGAGTTCCTTTGAAGTCTTACACTTAGTCGGACGTGATAAATGTTTGTTTCATAGTCTCAGGCATGGTGAAGGGTAGACTAGGTAGATGAGGTACTAATACCTTAGTAATGTAAAAAAAAAAACAATAAAGACGAAAGCATTAAAAGAAAAAAATGTGTAAAGACACGATAAAATTGCATAAATTAGCGATTTGTTTGCATATTTTCAACAGTTACATGTCGTTAATTGTTTAATCGTTAATTGGCTGCTGTATTTGTTAATTGCCCGCCTGTAACTGAAAACTGTTTCATAACATACGTCACGGTCGTTTCTTAACTGTAAAATGCTTGTTTTATTTACATTATTTAAGTAATTTACTCAATTGCTTAGGAGGCCTTACTCTTCAAGTAATTGTGGAAGTGAGAAAACACTAAAAAAGCATCGTCTCTCTTTCACAGCTTCAACAATCTGTAAGACCAAGGTAGTGAGTAAGTGAAGACATAATACCTTATAATACAGGCTGTTGTTCATAACATTTTCTATGTACGTGATCCCTTAACCACTTAATATTTTGCTACCTATTTTCTCAATAATTTTGTTATTTCTGTTAGCCTTATCCGTTTGGACGTCAGTTTTATTGACTGTTACAGTCAGAACCCCATGCAAAACACGTCTGTCTTCATTTTATTGTTTCTTTAATGTTTCTAGTGTGACGCTTAAGCCGGTAAATGTAAATATTTAATTTGCGTCTACTTTTACACTCTTTGCATGGAATATTTACACTTTTGCACTTTGTAAAAATCTCTTGAACATGTAAATGAGTTAGCAACACAAGCAGAAATAGAAAGATTGTTGATTTTTCCACTGCGGTCTTGATTTCTTTCAAATGTACAATTATTGTTCGGAACAGTTGTTTAAATATTACGTTAATGTAACTGTATTGTTTTATTTTAAACAAATAGGTTTGAAACAATGATAGTGTACTTTAATGCACGCCATTTACTGCGAGTCATTAAATCAGGATTGTTTTAGAAGCGGGATGTCAATATTCGCAATGTAGTGCGCTGTCTCGCTTTTACAATAGCAAGAATCCTGCTTTAAGAGATCATGTATGAAACAGCCACTTTATTTCGGGTTTATTTCATTCAATTAACTAAACTTTGTTGGAACTCGTTGTGGTATTAAACTTTTCTCTTAGCGACTTAATTTATTAGTCGAACTTCTACTTGAAGTGGTAAAAGAACAACAAGTTCAAAGTATCGACTTTAAAACTTTTCTACTTTTATGTGAACTTAGTCATTGCTGTCATCAGAAACAGAGTCTTATCGCAGCTATTTTATGACTGTGTTGAGTGTGTGACTAAAGTGAATACCAGTATTGTAAACCACGCTGTACCTATCTATCATATCCCAGGTTTAAAATAATCAAGGCTAAATTATGTCCCAAATATTTTAAATATTGTTTTCGTTCAATTTTGCGGCTTTTCGCTTCTAAAATATACAAGTCTATACCTGCTTCGGCTATAGTACAAATGATTGATTTAATAACATCACATTTCCTTGTTCGCTTATGTATCTAATCAATCTAACTACGTAACACGACTAAATAATTAATTGATGTACTTTAGTAATGAGTAATGACGGTATTCCATATCATTATAATAAAATTGATAGCCTACTATTAGTACTGTCAGAAAACATTTCTATCGACGTCTCTTTTCATTTGGAGTTTGAGATATTTTAAACTCTTGTTGCAATTTGTGTTATCATTCTTATCTTCTAAGTTATTTAAATAGATAACATCAGGATGTTCAAGGATAAAAAGATCCAAAAATTGTTACGTAATATATTGTCATGGAGTTTTAGAATCCAATAAGCATCGATATAGATTTGGAAAATGACTAGAATACTGGTTTATTTCTGTTTTAATCGAGCGATCAAAAAAAAAATATCGGCTATTTTATCGGATGCATCAAGGTTGAAAACACAATTATAAACTTTTTTTAATCAATAAAAACAGCCATTAGTTTTATTTACGACCTGGTTTGAAATAATCTAGAATTTGCAGAAAACCTTATCTTAATCCTTGTAGGTTAAAATAATATTGTAGAATTTCTTGCTTTAGAGAAACTTATTTTTTTGTTTTGAGACATAAGCAGTATATCTGATGTTATGATGTTGATAAATGTGCAGAAGCCAATCGTATTTAATTACCAAACAGTAAAAAAAAAGACGCGCTTCACGAAAAGCCGACTGGAACATATATGTATAAATGTCACTACGCTGGCTACAACTCTGCACTGGGCATGTCGTGGTGCAGGTTAAAATATATCGATTTTCAACTTAATATTTGTTCTAAATCGGGATGTTTTGAATATTTAAAAGCATCTTGTCTCATGCTTGCCTCTCTATGGCCTCCCACTTCTGGGCAAAGGCCTCTCCCGAATCCTTTCATACTTAGATACCTAGCCTACCGTAGTAGTCATAGGGGTATTTTATTTTTGTTAAATATACAATTACAATATGTAGTGCTCCACAAAACCTATGTATGCTTTCAATTCATCCTGTTGAATGCGTTCATTCCTTAGTAAAAGTTTAAAAATACTCAAAGATGTTAGTACTTCAAAATGATGTACACCTACGTAATTATCGAAAGTGCAAGTACATAGTACATTACGTTTATCATATCATTAAAGTGAACAAGTTTGTGTTATCAATCTTTTTAGAAAGTTCGCGTTTGGCTCGCACCCGGCAGCTTTATCACCGTCACTTGGCAAATGGTATTAACGGCAGCCATTATAATGTCTGGATCTTAGCTTGTTGTTTCTTTTTGTACGTCTTGTGATTGCTTTGCATTATCCGGTTCATGTTTTTGTATGGGAACTTCTAATTTAACGTACCTATCATTTTTAAAACTTCAGGGATAGTAGACTTGAACTGATGTTGGTTTTCGTAAAAGATTTCTTTAAAGCAACTTCAACTAGGAAACAGAAAAAGGTTATGTAATATTTCTCGATAATATTTTTTGAAATTTTTTGAACCATTACAAAATACCGATGGAGGCAGATCCTCAACACCAAATGTTGCCCTGATGCTGACCACGATCCTCAGATATTAGGGAGCGATATGAAGATAGAGAGAGAGATTACAAATTATTGATCAATTCATCATGAAAAAGTATATAACTATTGCATCATCTAGTTCCTCATGTACCTAGTAAAACATGCTCTATGTATTTACTTAAGGTGCACCTTACCACATATCACAGAAACGCGGTAATAAGTCTGCAGTAATGAGCGTAAGCCTGGTGCATTTCTAACCTTATAATTCTTAATTGCGCTAAGATTTTCCAATCGTAAAACTCATTTAACTCTTTGCAAGAGATTTCCTGCCATCTTATAGCGTAATTAAATTAACTGCTTGCTGCTAGTGGAGTTTGTTGTTCCGCTTCTTCTCTCACAGCAAAAGCACTTAGGAAGCGGTGAAGGGTGGGCGAAACTGAGTGCTGTCCAATGTAATCTGATCTTCAAAAAGTGCCATTTGATTGAATTTTTGATTTGACTTGATAACGTGTGCTAAAATATCCTTTCATCATATTTGCTAAAACTTCTATTGCGAGATCATTTTCATTGATAAAATATTCCAAAATGTTAGTCTCTCACGAGTCTTGTGTATTTTGTCCTTCTAACATATTCATATTACTGACTTCAATCTAAGTAACCGTAACAAATATTTGTCTAAACATATTCTGCAGACTTGTTTGAACAGAAGCCACTATATTTTCATTCAGAGTTAACAAAAAATTGCAAAAATCAATCTTAATACTTTGTAATAAAGTCTTTATCAATATAAAAACATTTAATTGTAAAGTATAGTGTTTTGTCCTTCGAGTGCTCTCTGTTCGTTCACAGCATGTAGTTGTTGTTGTTTTGGTTTCACTAATGAGATTTGTTTTTACTTGACTATGACGTTTGGTCTGTAGACTTCACGTATTTGTAACCAGCGGCCTTGTCTTGTAAATAATTTACCAAGATCTGGTAAACCAGACCAGACTTAAATAAAGTAAATAAGTTTAAATAAGTTTCGAGGACGTGTGGCTACTTAGTACTTCTGATGATTGAGAAGTCGATCTAGATAACTTAGAATAAATCAGCTGTTTAGGCTAAGAAACAATACTCAATCCCTGGACCGACTTTCCATTTGGCATTAAATTTTATAGTTAAAACCAGATCGTCAACTGTCACTTCCAAGCTTAAATGATTAAGCTCATTGATATACACTGCCAGTCCTTTCAGTTCTTAGCCAGGGAAAGTGATAACAATTCTACTCATTTTATTAGCACCGCCATTGAATAGTGAGGCTTAAGTTTCTTCTACAAACAGTACGTAAGCAGTCGCTGCTATGATCTCCCAAGTATTTGTGTAAGGACTTTCTCACTTGAACAGTTACAGTTTGTGAGGCGTCTGTGATCCGATTCATTGGATTTAGTTCAGGGAAACTTGCACTGTCATATTGTTCCTCACTCGTCGTACTTGACAATTTAAATAAATTTTTGGTAGTTATCGTCCAACCTACAACTTTATGTTTAACAGTAGGATAATTAAGCATTGATTATATTATAGCGTATTCTTTTTTAATTTTCATTAGTATTCAAATTTGACGATATCCAATACCAAAACTGCTTCCCGAATATGAGAGTCCGGCCGGATCAGCTGATCGATATTTGCTGGCTCGGCGCCAACTCGAACAGCCTCCGCGGTCATTGCCGTCAGCAGCTATTGATTTTTCCGACCCGAATTTGTTTGCTTAAAATATGTACATGTTTTTAAGCCTGGCTCGTTCTACACATAAATTATGCAAAGAAATAGAAGCTTCGAGCTAAGTAAATGGAAATGTGACGTATTTCATGATCTTTATCGCGTAATAGACTTTTGGTCTAAAGAAAATGTGTTACTATGTGAGAATATTTTCTTTACGCCTTTCGCTGAACTTTTTCTTTGTATTGTCATTCGAAGACTGCGGTATTTTTATATGGACTAGTATTGTATTTCCTTTATTAAGTAATAAACATATTCGTTACATTTTTAAATATATATAGAAAACAAAATAAAACACCATATATTTAAAAATATAAAAAATAGTGTCCAACCGGCAACGGGGACAGGGCCCACGCTGCCGGTGGTCAGGGCTCCAGAGAAAGGAACCTCCTCACGATGCGCGCCGTGTCCAGAAGTACCGCTCTCTGAATCAAACCCTTGACCCAGACGCCCAACGAGAGCCTCATAAGGTGTATTGTATTATTATTATTATCTTTGTTATGTCTCATGTAGGTAATTTACCTTATAAACGGCGTTATTCAGGTATCTACTTGTTGAAAACTATCCTATTTTAAGTATAGATGAATGAATTTTATTATAATGCATTAAATATAATTGGTTGTTTGTAGAATTTCAAACAGGATAAATAATACGAAATCAGGTTTTCACCTCGATGACCTTTCAGGATTAGCGATCAGGGTTTGATGACACAAACAAGGAACCCAAAAGTGAAGGACTACCTTAACTTTAGTTTGTGACCTTTCTCATTTCCCTTTTCCTTTATTGTATGGAATTCCGCGTTAGCTTTGACATAGAGATTGAAAATGAATATTTTCCATCTTGTGCCTTAAAGGGTCCCAATTTGATCAGATCGATCAGAGCAATGGACCATTGCTTAGAATTGTATTAACAAAAATTTAGATTTAAAATATTTGTAGCTATATTTTATTCCTTCTTGCAAAAGGACACAATTCGCTACGATCAGAGCGGTTGTTGCTTGGCTAAGAATTGTATTGCCATAAATGTAGTATCTCTCTTCTGCATGATATTAAACGCAACAATTTATATTTCTAAACATTTAATTACCGGTCGCATGTCCTAAAAAGAAAATAAATCAACATGTAATTAGCCGTATCGTAGAAGTGTCTCGAAGCACGCACGTATCAATCTGTCAGATAATTGCGATCGAAATACAATCGCATTCTTCGCCAAATTAATAAGAGGCTTACACGATAACCACTTGCGTTATCTGCCGCGGAATGTAAACAAGAAATTCTTTGTTGCAGTCAAGTTTTACTTTATAGGCAGTATTGAAACTGACTGATTCACTTACATATGTATGTAGTTGATATGTAACTTCTCTATTTATGTCTCAGATGCTTTGGCGGGGTAGTTTTGGCGACTAGTAATGTGAAGGAGGGTCTTTGCGTAAGGAAGAGGATACCAAAGTTTTAGGCAATAATAAAAATAATAATGTCGTATATCGACTTATTGCAATCTGCTTTGTAGTATTGGGTGCCAGATTGTGCTGGCTTGCTCGCTATCTGAATTTTATTACAAAGGAAAGATTGTATTTTGTATCAACATTTAAACGACACGTAACCGGATGACAACGATCTATAACGTATACAAGTTATTTTTATAATTATCTATCTGAGACCCCTCATATTATTTTTGAGATATAATTGGATAAATTTTGCAAAAGGTTATCGTATGTTTTAGGTGATAAGTTTATCAGTGTGTTTTATTTAGTCGTTTCATTTTATTAAAATAAATTATGATGTGATTATATCTGTTGATGTTGGCGAATAGGTAAAGATCATATCGAATGTTTTCGAATTGGTTGCTAATGTATTTGAAGGTCATATCATATTTTCCTCTTAGGTATTGTCCTGTTGTTTCTAGAGTTTTAAGAGAGAACAAAAATATATGCACTTGTTTATCATGCTTGAGGAAGGTAAAAAAGGCTTTTATCCACCAAAGACACAGTTAAAACTAATTTCCCCTTATTCTGAAAAGGTCGGGTAAAAAATTGACAATCATGAAAATGTATAAATGTCTAATTTGTATTCTGTATACAACACAACAATCATAGATAACATTTAGGCACGCCGCCAGTAACTCGCTGCCAGAACTACACGCATGAATGACGAAAAATTAATATGCTTTCAACGTCAAATGCGCACGCGCGTGCACGTTAGCCAAAGTCCTAAATAATGGCGCTTGCGATGACGTAGGGATATCATATTTGGCCTTAAGTAGCTTCGTATTTAATTCGGTGGGATTCTTTCTTGGATGGACTGTGGGGGTAGTATTAGGCGTTTGGCCTGCCCGAAGTGTTTGCCAAAATTATGAAAAGAATAGATTTAAGGAAGGATTTGGGATGACTAGTAACATTCAACGAAATTTGCTACGCATTGGCTCAACAGATATTTTAGCTTTTTCTGGAATGAATCCACAAAAAATACGAAAAAATTAACCGCAAAACGCACACTTCCTCCAATTCTAAACATGAATTTGTTGCAAGTCTTCAAAAAAACAATACTTCAATTAATTAATGAACCGGTAATAACTATATTCCTTTAACCACTGCGTGTTGCAGTTATCTAATAGCTAAATTATAATTGTACCGAAACGTGGTAATCAAATCTTGCATAACAGAAATGGCAGTAGGATGAACAAAAACTGTAGTTTAAACATCAGTTTGCGTCAATGGATACGTGTAGTTAAATAATTATGACATAGCGGAAGACCTGTGCTGTGTTCTAATAGATACGTAGCAAAAAATATATTAGCTATATGCAAACGATCACGAAATACCTAGGTACAGCAATGTGTGGAGGAGTTCTTGGCGCCAGATTACGCGTCAGTTTTGACATCTGGATTGATTTGCCATTTTGTTAGAAATGTCTCGGATTCTAAATTGTCGTTTTAGACAGGAGATATTAGATAGGTGTTAGTGATCACTTGTAGAGTGATTTTTGTCTACTTCATTTCCTTTATGGCATAGGCTCCACCATGTCTTAAAGAAATGTAAATATGGTAGTTGAAGGTTTGGCGTCTCCTCCATACTAGCTTAAGACATCGTTTACTAACCTTTTACCAACTCTTGGAGCTAAACTGCAGTAGGGCCTTGTCAATCGCCCTTCCACAAATGCCTAAGATATCGTGGTGGTTTCTAAGATTTCGTCGAGTCATCGAGCATAGGTTTATCTATATTTCGCCATAAAGCTCAATGGTTTTAGGGCTTTTGTTTGATTAATTTTATCCAAATAACTGCCTTAATCGTTTTCAGCTTTCGCCGTTTAAGTTTAAAATATAACGTTCCTAGTTTTCTATTTACGATCAAAAACCAATCTAGTTTTAGTTCAAGCATGTTGACTATAAACTGAATTACTCAGTCAAAGTAAATACAACCGAAACTCGTTTCTGCGATTAGCATCAGTAGATTCAGTAGCTAGTTATAGTTAGATGTAATGGTAATTTAATTGCATATGCTATGCGCATGAGCATTGACCCCTGTCTAGCAACAACTGTCTGCGCTATGACGATAACGATGGCTCGTGGCATAATCGTTGTAAACACTGGCTTTCATTATTGTTATCAATGAAGTTCTACATGCATTGCACTTTGATCTGATTTAACAGATTCCTTTGAGCAAAATAGTGGTTTTGTTTAAAGAAGTTCCGTTAACAAATTCTTGGAGAGCCATTATTTCCTACCATTAAATATGGTAAAAAAGAAAGGCCAAGTGCGCACTCGTGACACAGAGGGTTTTGTCGTATTAAATCAAATTTGCAACGAAAATTGGCATCCTCGATAGAAAATTTCATTATTGCGTTGATGTTAAAGAAGCAACAGCAATTCAGCATAAAAAAATGGTTTATGAGATACAGCTTAGGGTTAGACGAAGGTTCCGTCTTTGGTTACGAAACCTGAAAAATACTACAACAAATCTCCTGAAAAACAATCTCAATTAATTCCATTCTGATAACCTTGATAATGACACAAATACAAGGCTAAGTCAATAAAAATGTACTTTCCAGGTTGATAATAAAATCTTATCTTTATAATTATATTATCGAAGCAATAACTATTCTAATTGAGCCTATAGGAAATGAACACGACTTACATTATCAAACAGCTTTCTTTAATGCTCTTTATCTATACTTGATTATGTTCTAGAAATCTCCAAGATTTCAGTTCTGATAGAATAATTTTAGTGCTAATAAGCTCATGTAAGGTTCTATTTATCGTTTATAATTGGTTCTTTCGAGCGAGGTTTAATATCAGCCTCTTTAGTTATATGAATGTTGATAGTAATGGTCGTAAAAGAGATGGCGCTTTTGTGTTCGTTTTACTTAATGCTATACCTAATGTTATGTCAAAACTTTATAAACGCATCTAGTTATTACGTTAGCTGACAATTATTTAAGAGCAGTTGTGCGGAAAAAATCTTCTACAAAAAATGTAGACGGAACCTGTGTCCATAGTTTTACTAGTCTAATTTCTCTGTCTCCCAAAATATCTACGTAACGTGTACCCTTAGATTTGGCCTTTAAAGAAAACTTTTTATATTTGTAGTAGTAGTAGTAGTAGAATTATATGCCTACCTAATGCTAAAACGATTCTTAAACAACACGTTCATACAGCTATAGTACCTTAACTCCAAATAAACAAGACAGAAGCATCAGCCCTAAACAAAGAGGGATCGTTTGACGTACAAATGCTTGCTATAAATGTTTCACTCAGAGATATGAATCACTAAAGCGCAGGATTTACGAAGCTCTCAGTACAACAAGTGCGCCTTTCTTCTTACAAGCTTATGTTTATTGAAGCGATTTCAAGGTTGACTAACAACTTTTAGTATATTTATGTTGCTAGTTTGATTGACAAAATTGATATTGTTGTTATGACTATTAAAATCAATTTCTTGAATATTAAGTAAATATGATAATATAATGTAATAGTATTGTGAATCATCATAGTAAAAAGACTAGTATGGTATAGGAAAAAGCGGAATATTGAACATATTCTGTACTTGCGTAAAAAAGGACCAAGCAGATCGGACTCGTGCAAGACGAGATGTTTGACAACCCTCTTATTTTCTTTACATGCGTCATCGCTGAATCTGGCTAATAAAATATCATCATATCATCCTTTGAAGCTATTAGATTAGTCATTTAAGACAAGGCGAGAAATATCTTGTGAGTTTTCAAAGTCGCATAGCATCGCCGGCAATGCATCGAGTACAATGTACCTCGTCTCATCTAAATGAGCCTTTTATGCATATTATAGTTCAGATGCATGATTGACTATCTGACACTGTAGCGATTCAGGTATTTTGCAGTATATCCTTTGATAGAAGTATTCTCAAAATCGTTAAGTAGTTCTCGAGATAAACCACTTAAACGTCACAATGCCTCTTTATTTATTTATTTATTTATTTATAAAATTATTGAAATAAATATCATCAATGTGATGTAGTCACATGTTAATTTCGTTCTTCCGTTGATTCTTTGTTTGCTTTGTTATGAAAAGTAGCATCTTCATGTCTGTCTGTTTATTTGTTATTCAAATTGACCTGTCTGCTTGATGAATAACAAGAACTAGGTATTTACCAATTGTTAAATATTTACGAACAATGGCTCGAAATGTCTTGAAGTTTAACCTTAGCTGTTACTAAGACTTTTTCTTCTTTTTTTCGATACATAAGTGCCGGGTAAGATTGTATTTCTGAATACATTTTCGTAAAATTAAGAAACCGTTTTTAAAATTAAATCCAATAACATAATAATAATAATAATAAAAGTTTATTGACCATAAGTTTAGGTTACAGTACACCAATAATATATATTTAGGTACATAATAATATAGGGCACACTCACTTACGTTCAACTACACTACATTACAAGTTATATATAACAAGTAGCAAGGTGAGAAGAACAGTTTAAATTATAATAATGCTATCACGAGTAAAGCAATGGTTCACATAATTGATAAAATAATAAATGCCCAATGACGGTATACAGAGAAAAGTTCTTTACCTCCCGTGCTAGTCTAGGACTGTGTTACGGCAAGGTAAGATTCTCGCTCATAGTATAATAGTCATAATGTAAACACTTTAAGACACTTTTTACTAAATACATTTCTTTTGCTGTGAATCATAGTTGACGATAACTAGTTACAAGCTTAGCATAAACAAGTAGTATACGCAAACTAATCAGATAACGCAACTAGTAACGCTATAACACCAATCGAGTAATGATAATATCATGTCATTATCATAATTTATTTAATGATTTTTTTATTTGTTTACAGGTAAGTTCCAGACATCGCATTAAATATCCAGTAGTAAGTAAAAAAAAAAAAAATCTAAAGCCCATTTCTAAAAGAAAATATTTCACACGTTATTTTAAGAAATCGAACAGATTAGATACGTTGTTTACATTTCCATCGTATATCATATGTTGCGAATATGTAACATGCTTTAGACGGTGTTCTGGCAACTGGCCCAAGTTCCATCTTCATGGTGCAGGTAAGCCAAAGAGGTAAACTACGTTATGCTGATATACCACTTACTATATTGTGCATAGTGCTAGCCACCTACGAAGGGTCCTATTGACAAAACGAAAGCGACGTCGTTCTTTTTTATTAAAAAGCGAATCCTGTACTAAGGAATTTAATCCTTGTGTGATGTGTGTCTTGTGCACAAAGATACACAGACTTAGAATAAGCGTTTGTGATCACATACATGCCAGTTTTATGCGAAATATTCCCACTCTGAAATATTAATAAACTAATTTCAAAAAAATGATATCTGACAGAGATATGGTAATATTGATTTATTCAGAAGATCCTCAAAGACATCAGTTTCAGAACTTAGCTTTTAACATATTTTTCCGCATTATAAACTCTTTTAAAAGTTATTGAACGAAGAGAATGAGATAAGATGTGCGTTGACCTTTTCAATTAAGTCTTGTCTCTAAACATTGTAGTAAAGCATTATCTAGATCAAGCCACTGGCTGTTTAAGATTTAGTTTAATTGTTTAAGAATTAATTTGGATGGCCTAGCTAATGAAAAATGACCTCATCGGCCAAAGGGTAATGACTTAAAATTGGGTCATTGTTACTTAAACGATAAAATCGTAAAATTTAAAACAAAATAAAGGCTAGGCAGCAAAAACATGTTAAATTGAAAAAAAAAATGTGAAGAAAAATTAAATTCCCCTGAGAAACTGGTCATGTCACATTGCATAGATGAAATAGTTGGAGTACTGGATGACCAGAGCTTAAATTATGGGTTAACCCAACCTGCTAGATCTAAGCAAGTTCTGCTCTAAAAGTATTAAAATTACCTACGTCCATGAGGTAGCCAAGTGCATCATCATGGAGATCGAATTAGTCTGGTGACCTTCCACTCCTTAGTCTCCTAACAATAGTTCCATTCTACTTGTTGTGATTACAGTCTAAAGTGCATATTGTGACTGAAACCAATTTACATAACAAACTAAACGAATTGATTATTTTTTTGACCGAAACGAATAAGTATATAAAAAGAAGAAACATGTATAAATAACAAGTCGAAAAATCCATCATCATCATCTCGGCCATTGTACTGACCACTTTCGGACTATATAGCCATTTCCTTTCCATTATTTCCATCATAGCCGACAAATCTTCAAATACTCATGTCACAATAAAAACAATCTCATCGGAAAACGAAATCAAAGCTCCCGACCGGCTCGGTTAATCTCTTCGAGACTGAACAGCGACGTAAATCATAATAGGATCAGGTCTGACACGTGCTTCCGTCCTCGTGGCCCGCCCCGTGCCCTATACACAGTCACGTAATCCAACCTGAGGCCCTTCGGTGCTTGGCGAAGATACTGACAGTTTCCCGGAAATTGATGTGAGTTTTGATCGAAGAAATTTTGATCTGTGTTCAAGAAGACCGCGTACTGGACGTACTGGTCCTTTTTCCCAACTTTTGATTCATTATGTTTTGATGCGTTCCTTATTACTTTGGGTCAGTGTAAGGTGCTATTTATATGTAGTGCGCCATCTAACTTTTATGAAAATTAATGAAGTGAGAAATAATGCAGTTAAAATAAATTAAAAAAAAGACCGGAACCCTTGTTTCCTTGAAAAGAAAGAAAGTAGGCAATGTTATTCGATGCGATGTACATAATAGCAGTAAGTAGACATTTATTAGGTACTGTCTGTGAGTTTGATTGTTAAAAGAGTAACCTCTGAAGTTGCTTGTCGGTTCTTCGCCATGGCAATGTCGACGTGTCGTTTCGCATTAACTATATAAACTTAAAAAAAATGATTTAATTGAGCAATTGTTAACTTTAATTAATTAACTTATTTAAACAAAATGCACTGTCTTACAAATAAAAGACATTTGTCACATAATGAATAGCTATAATTAGTCCATAATGATTGATTAAACGGCGACTTACTAATTATACCGTGATCTAAATACTATTTGAACTTTAAATGTCAAGACGGAGACGCAGTAAACAAAGTATGACAAAGTTATTTTTGTTATTTGGTCCTTAGTTCCGCGAGCATTGTTTCACGAACGTTGTTATTGATTAAATAACAGGACAGCGATAGGCTTTGTTTTGTAAATAAAACCATTGTATCTACTAGTTAGAGCTGTTTTCTATCATTCTGTATAAAATTATCGTGATCCTCATGAAATTTTGTGAGGCTATTGGATAGGTCTGAGTGCGAATCGGACAACATGGATTTTTCGTAGCCCTTTTTTATTCTCTATTAGCCATTTGTATGGCAAAACGTTTGCTGGGACAGCTAGTCATTACAGCTAGCTAGCTATAATATTACAATGTACTGTTAATTTTAAGTTATTTGTTTAAGCATAACTCACATTATTGACTTTTTATTTATAAGGAATATTAGGTGAAAAATGTACAGTGATACAAATGAGTTAATAATTGCATTACTAAATCACAAGGCCATTACAACAAAAGCCTAAATGGGTAAGTGATAGATTTTTATTGAACTTAACATTAAATCCCTTTTAATGCATGATATCACCTGATCTTCAAATATTTAAATTACACTTTAATCACTATAGTGATTTTCTTCATACAAATATTTAATTGATTCTTTTGTTTCCGACTTGAAACACAACATTCCTTAACGCTTATCAATAATTACGTTGTTGTAGTTAACTTAATATGACAAGACATTATTTTTTCCTAATAACGAGTTTGGGTATAATCGCATTTTCCAAGGCCTGTCAATACCATCCTCTAATGGACAAAAGGGCAGTAGCATTTAATAGACGGATCTCAATTAATAAAGGAAAACTCGCGACATTTTGACTTTCAAATCAATATCGGTACAAAGCTTAACACGTTGAACGGTTTACGGACCATCCAGCCTCTAGTAATGTTCCGTTTGATCTATGCCAAAATCATAAAATCGATTTTCTATCAACTTAGATTTTTATCCCAAAGTTTATAGAATGCGGCAATATGTATTTAACCAAAAAATATGTGGGTATAGATATGTCAGCTAAAATATTAGTATGGAGGACTCAAACAAATAAATCCACTTGCTTTAAAGTCAGCTAAATATTCACACCACGCAACCGCAGTTCAGAACATTTCTCGGTTGTAGTCCCTGAAATATGTAAAAGTACATTCGGGTGCAGCGGCCCGCCACGCCAGTAACCCAGTTAACTCGTGGCCCGAACGGCTCGGCGACTCGTATATGTAAATACTATTTTATGGATGACTGTACCACTTTAAATGTACATACAGTTTGATGCATAAGAAATATGTCCCCAAAACGACCTGAATAATAATATATTGCCTGATTGAATGATGATTGACGATTTTCAAAATTACGGACGACTAAACGCGAAAGTATGTGTAAAGTAACTTTATTAAGGTGTCATTTAGTCACCTAATGAAAAAAAAATCCTATGCTCTCCAGGTACAATTAATATAAGACATTTTTTTCATATTTATTTGAAGCTATTTAGAAATATCCCCATTAAAATAGACCCAGCTATCGGCGCTGTAGCAAGTAAATAATACACAATATTAAACCCGAAATGCCTTGATAAACGATAAGTTACAAAATGACCAAGCTAAACTCGCATTCACAGGAAACCAGTGCAACGCAAGCGCCGGTCCATTAGGCAAGGGACATTCTTCATGATTTTGTTCAGCTTACGCCACGAACCGTCATATTACGTACATGAATATTCATAACAGCTAATAACAATGAACAAACGAGTTACGCTACCTTTATCGTTTCACTAATATATCATGTTGACTACGTTATGCTCGCAAAACGGTCTGCCTTTGTTAATTACTACTTTTTCTAACTATTCTATTATCAATTTCACTGTTGTAATCACCAGCTCTTCATGTCTCGTGCAAAGCACTTGAGTCGATTGAAATATTAACATGCATGAATATTTAGAAGCGCAAACTAAAGGTCGAAATACGTAACACGACGACTTAAAATTGTTACATAAATAGCAAGTCAAATACCGTGGGGATTATGTAAGGTCACGATACGCCGGCTCCGAGGACCAAATACTAGAGGATTCCCACACGAGAGCGCCGAGATGCGGGCGCTGATAAGATTCATATGTCTTATCATGATTGTATCGTGGTGGCATACACAGATGTAACAGCTGCGAACAGTTTAGCGTGTGCAGAAACTAAAACCAATAATGAAATAGAAACTAATTTAGAAACAGCAATAAAATCTTGTGAAAACAGTAAGTACAGACTTCATTAGTTAACTCGGTAACAAACTGCCGCTCCGACGATCTGATAAAAAGGCTACAACAAAACAAATGGATTTACGAGCCATTAACCGCTCAACGGCCTATTTCATCAAGTATGTTGCTAAACGGATATTCTCACCTTGACCAAGGTGAGTCGCTAAGGGTGCAAGTCCGAATTCGGCTCGAACTATCCATATAATCAGCATTTCGTGAATGTTCGCTGAACAGATACATATATAGCGCGTGGGTTAGGTCACGTTTTCCTTCACCGTTTGATGTACATTTATTTATAGCCTAACCTAGTTTAGTAAATTATGTGTGTTTCTCTTGATTTTCCCCTTTATGGGGCATGGGCGACACTAAATCAAAGTACCAAGTTAACATGGCTTGAAGCTACTTGTGGGTGTAACAAATTGAGTTAGTTAGCCAGCGCTTACCGGTATTGGCGTTGTATTAATGATTTGTAAGCTATATTGATCGTAAGTTTACTTAGCCTTTGCCTCGCGAGACGATCACGATTAATTTACTTTAATCTTGTTTCATTAAGTAGTGGGTACAGGCGTGGCGGATCGAAGGACCAACTTCTTAATCATGAGGTCAAAAGGGCCTGGAAAGAACAGGTGTGAATTTTTCAAATTCACGTACTTTCTAACTTAGACTTCAACAATCGGAGATAGTTTATGTAGTATTAAATTATTCTGTGGGAAAAAGAAATTGATGTTCAATTCCAATTTTAATTTAAACATGAGAACGACTAAAGAGAATACTTGAAGCCAAAACATAATCAATTTAACAACTTGCCCTCCTAGTTCAATTATCCAGTATAAAGCCGTCCAGGCGATGCGGCGGTGTAGTAAATCATGTATGTAATGTAGGCAACATGCCTGGCTAGGTATCCAATACATGTACAAACATTTGTACTAAATGTTGTAGCAACTTTCGCGCTCGGAACTTTGCACCAAACTGCTCCAAACATTGGCTTTCCAACTTTCTTCGCTTTGATGTGCGCGAAAATCCGACTTGCATATTTCAAATCCACTCAATAATATGCCTATGCATTCAAGGGATTGTCCATTAACCTACGTTTAATAAATTTTCATATTGGCATTCAAGTAAGATGTAATTGTATTAAGTATAAGTTATGCGACGTTAAAATTATTTCCAGATAAAGCGAGGAATTTATTTCTCTTTGAGATGCGTCAGAGTGATCGCTCTTCTATGTTTCGTTATACCTTTATAAGTAATACATTGGTAGGATAGATAATACATAGATATTTAAAGATCCCAAAACTGAAAAAAGTATCGATAACCAGTTTTTACAAAAACAGGCAGACAATCATCAATTAGCCTTAACAAGTTAATTCTCGAATCAGCAGGAATCTACGCCTACCGTCACGTATCTACACGAAGCTATCCACAGTATAAATACTTGCCACGATCAACATGTATGGGGTCAGGAGTTGACCGCGACGCTTACGTAAACCATTGTTTCCACGTAATTAATTCTAAATAAGCACCTTATAAAGATATTCACGTCTTAGAAAGCGAACTACATGATTCATAATTAAGTTCATCTGGTCTTACGTGCTAGTGGGAACTGTTTTTATTGAGCTTGACTTTGAGAACTCAATTCTCGTTAGGTCCAATTAAAACGCTTTTGCACTCAATGCACATTCTGTCTTTACCAACATCCAAAATAATACGAATGAAGGTCTCTAATGGGGAATGGGCAAGCCCTAAGCCTCTAATTATCAAAATTTTTGACTCCAAAGTTAAAGTGACCATTACGCATGCGCCCAACTCCAAATATCCGCAAAAAAGGTTAGACTCGATGACGATCACTCGAACACTCTAGACAGTACAAATTAATTGACCGGCAAACACTACGATACAATCAACACGAGGAGAAAATTCCCAAGCTTGTTAATTAATTCTAAGTAAGTGTTTGATTCGCAATCTGTAACAGTTATACTAACAAATTGGGTCATGTAAGTTTATCGTTAAGAACTTATCGTACGATTTGCCGTGACTTTAATAAATACATATTTCATAGTCGACTTTTGTATTCCTTAAGTGTTAAAAAAAAACTATTTTACGATTAAGAACTATTATTGCGATCTTACAACGCTGCTTGATTATTAAATCAATCGCTTCCATATAGGGCCATAAGCAGGAACATACGCCGCCTGGACAGCCAATAGTGAAAGTCCAAGAGTTAGCACCATATAACACCACACGAACAAATCTGTACACATCTCCCATCTGTTAGATAGTTTAATTCCCCTTTTACGTCTTGATTATCAGGCGCGTGAGTCACGATGCGGTGCCTCTGAACTCCGAACTGTGACGCAACAATGGGAAATGTATGAAATGTTATGAAGTTATTGTTTTAGTGCAATATTGTGTGTAAACGCTTATATTCTTCGAAAGACTAACAACAAAACGACAAAAAGACTTTAGTTTGAAGTCCATTTGGTCTTTCCACTTTCGGACATACTAGGCAACGCATCAAATTAATAAGATAGCCTATCTTTCGTAAATCATGAAAATATCATCACCAGTATGGAAGTAGCTAATGAATACATCGTACCCTCGAAATAAGATCATTAAGATCCAATAAATAGATCCGAATAACATTAAAATTCAGTATCACCCAATTAGTCTCAAAACCTGACATTAATTTAGAACAATGTGAAGCTAATGACTGTCACAGCCGCCCTAAAAATATCAACATCAGATCTCAATAGTGTTATTTGACGCTTGAACGACATCACCTTCGCGACTCGACGAGTTATTTGCGTAGCTTCGTGAGACGAGCCCACCGACGCTCGGGCCGCGTCAGACCCGTCACGGAATCACCGACGCGGACCGAATTGTGTCTGCTGACATATTATAAATACGACATCCTGACGTCACTGTTGCTGTGTACCGAAATGTTAATTGTGTTACCTTTATCTTGAGCGAAAGAGATCTGATACTATGTACACCCACTGGGAGTAGGGTCCAAATGACGCAGAAAACAGGTGATCTTGAAAATCTGAAAATCGTTTTGATGGCACCGTTATATGCATTAAACATATATTCAATAAGAATGAAGAATACAATATTCACGTGACTATAAAAAAAATAGGAATGAAGAATAACTTAGTATTGCGTAACAAAAAAGCTATTAACCTTCTAATTTAATTCCGACCGGTTTTTGGATCTTAGTATTCGCATTCGAATCTAGAAAATTCTGTCTCTGATTCGTGAATACTTCTGTATTGAGGAAATCAAATAAAGCTAAAAGAAACATAACAAAGGTCTACTAATGACATAGTAACAAGTGTAGCGTCACTGGCTTGCTTTTCTTATTCATCAGCCTACATGTAATCTGCTCTTATCATTCTAATTATAATTATTTTTGCTTTAGACTTGTTAAGTCATCATTTCCCTTTCATGTTTATTTTAATCAGTTATACCTTATCTTTCAGACGAGTTCCCAAGTTAAATTCTATCAAAAACTAACCTAGACGCAGCGATTGTACTATAAATGGTGCTCTTTCGAAGTATAATGAATAAAATCATTAAATACGTTTACAATTATTTCCTATGTATCAAAAGTGACTTATTAATGAGGATGTTTCTAGATTAATTTATTTGTTACAGAAACGTTTTCCGTGAGGTACATAAATGACGCAAGTGCTTTAACAATACAAATTAAATCAATTGTTTAATTTTCTATTGTACATGTTTTACTTGCTTATCTGTTTTATGTAGGAATGTTAACTTTTGCTTCTATTTCATCATCATTATTCGTAACTTTTCTCTTCCATACATCATCATCAGCGTCATTTTCAAGGTCAGGCAATATTTTGTTTCATGAAAGTATTTTACATAAGCTAAACTTAACGGTGTATTGTCACCAATACCCGTAAGGCCATTATATCATATGTTCCGTAATTTTTATTAAATGCGTTTCTTATTACAACTTTATTGTAATTTGATTCCCTTCCTGTTGTCTGATCAGGTCGTGCTAATAAATGAAGTGTTGATGTTGATGACAATATAATAGACTCTAATACAGACACATATTTAAGAATCATAATAGGTGTAATGATAAGATTAATGGCTCCAAGCAAATGCATACAAAATTTGCCCACTTTTTTTTTGCATCGAATATCCGATTTGTATGAAGTTGTCAAATGTCGAATTACTATTTTAACAGCAATGTGAACTTTTCTATCGCCTATCTTTTGAAACACGTATTACGGTGGATGCAGACTGTCTCCATCTTTGTAACTCATTTTATCATATTTAAATAGCACTAAAACGCAGATTAGTGTCAGCATCTACATTCTAATGATGCATCCATTAGTCGTTGTTGTTTATCTTAATTACATAAGGTGGTTTTAGAATAGCTTTTTAATTTAAATCGTTTACTTGGAACTCGTTTGTTAATGAGTCTATTCTCATTTGCGGCGTCTCCAATATGGCGCTTTTTAATTCTATTATCATTATAGAAAGGTATTGAGGGATTTCGCTTTATCCTTTTCCGATTTCTCAGCTGGATTATAGTGCTAATTATTGGCTCATGGTTTTCTTTCTTTCTTAAAAAAGGCAATTTATTGAATGAATGTCTTTAATCAGTTATGCTTTGACTAGTGGGATTATATTCTTTACGTAAAATAGATTGTGCAATCTAATGTAGATACGTTTTTTCGTATCAGCGCCTACGTTTTATTCATCTTAATCATTTAGTATGTAATTCTGAACTGCTTTCACGTCATCGTCGTCATTTTGCGCTTGATTCATGTAGCCTTCTAATCCTATGACTATAAAGTTTTGAGTTTTTATTCCTTACGTTAAAAACAAAGTATCTGTTAACTTGCTAATATTTTTTACTTTACTACCTGACAATTTCATTTTTATAACAACTGTCCGTCCCGCCGCTAGGTCTTTCATTAATGCCCTATTCTCATCAACTAATAGCTAATAATAATTAACCCAGTCTATACGAGCTCTCGTCACGCAATGTTTTATCATTTGCGAACACGTCATCATAATGGTAAACCCGTCACGTATTGACCCGTCGCATTACACATATTTTGCATTAAGTCTCCAACAGTAAACAAGCCATATATGTATGCTTTTAACATTAAACATGCCAATATTCTCAAATATGGTCAAGTAATGTTATCTGAAACAGTGTTTGTTATATTTTTCCTCTAATTTGTGTATTTCTCAAGACTTTTTCGAAGCTGATGAAGTCATACCACTGTATGCTCAATTATGGTCAGTAGAACACTTTACTTAAATTTAAAATGACTATCGTGATAAATAACAGATCGAAATAGAACAAAGCATCTAAAGCAAGGAATTCATTACTGCGAGCAAAAACAATTGAAACGTATCCACTTGTCCCATCGCTTTGATTAAAATGTTTTGTGTCGTCATGCTTGAGTCATATCTTAAAAGCTATTTCAAAGAGACAATTCATCTTTGTAATAAAACATTCTCTTCCAAAAAAATGAGCCATATTCATACATATATGATTCGGAGCACTATCTTTATTGCTACTTTACTATCCTAATTTGAACTTTTTCTATCAATTGATTCCTTATTGGAAATTGGAAATTGTTCAGTTTGGATAAATATATGTCCTTATCTGTTAAAATGCCGGCAATTTTATAAACACCTGGTCATTGTACCCCTGGCTGCCATCAGATCATCATATGAACTGAACATATACAATGACAAATTCTTCCGGCAATTTGTATCTTCCAACTGTTGACCTCACGTTATTAGAACAAGGGCTGCACTGTCAAAACACTGCAGGCATGATGTAACACATGCTGTCATTAATCATAACGATTATAATGCTGTGTGCCAAATATGAAAGTATTGGACCATAACCAGGGTCAAGGCGATTTTTGCCAAATCTATCTCAAAATGTAGCAAAAACTGATGTATGATTGTCTTATACAGTTAAACTTAAAAGGAAATTCAAGTCTTCCATACATCTGATGAGGTTATTATCTACCCACTTTAAGCTCCTTATTACAGTTGTGTAGTTGACGACGATACTCAGTAGTTCCTATACGGATTTTGTCCCTCCTTGCATCTTCAAAGAAAAGTGCTGCAATAAATCCAGTTTCTAGTCCCATTATTTTGGCACATCTGCAATGCAGGCCGACTCTTAGTTTGTATTTCAACCCATATTTGCCTTTTTGCGCCAGAGTTGTCTCTTTCACTTGAAATAGCCATATTTCAACGGATATTTTGTGCAATGGACTTCAGCAAACAAACTCAGTCAAGTAATAAAAATCGTATTGCATCAAAACGCAAAAGTTGAAATGTTAGATTTTCAATTTTATTTGACGACAACCACTAGATATCTTAATACTACATTTGGCGAGGGCACTAACACGATATAGTTTCTTTTAATTTTTTAATTTAAATCCATTACAAACTCTTGAGTATTTTTTTGCTCTCCTAAAGTATTTTTTATACTCTACCACTTATCTGTTGTTTATGGGCGTGGTAATGTAAACTAATCGGCGTCATTATCGGTCAAAAAGCTAAAGACCTACGTGTCAGTTTCCTGGCAGACTGCGAATTTCTCGTGTCCAACCTGTTTGCACGTTGTAGCGAAAAAAAACCCATTTGTCTATTCTAAATTGAACTTCAATCGTATAGAATCAGAGCTCATTTTCTATTGATAGAATTAGCCGTTCGAAAACCAATTTCGCTCTCAACAGCCGACGCAGTACTCAGTAATAATTCAGTATGGCGCGTGACTGCGCACATGAAAGACGTGTGCACCACGTTCGGACGGAAAATAAATACTATTATCCGACGCGATCGTGAATTTGGCAAAGTTTAAATTGTTTGAAGAAAGCGTGTTTTTGGCTTTCTTTTTTTATTAGCATTTAAGTGTTTAGTGATTGGAATAACTAAAAATTGGATTGTGGTATATCTTTAACGTAAGTTTTCCCGTAATATTGGGTATTCCCTTTACGTGTTTGCAAAACATTGACTGATGATTACTCCGGACTAATTTTTACTTAACACGGAACCATTTTTTAACCTGTGTCGTTTATTGACTAAATGATATTTTTAGATGAGAAACGCTCGTGACGATTTATGTTAAGTTCATAAGTAAACAATAATGTTATACTTAGTAACTGTTTTTCCAGCTTATTACTAATAATTTTGTTCAGGGCAGTGTGATCTGGTATCTTAACGATGATGTTATAATTGTTATTTTCTATCTCTTTATATCGAGACTTCGAGACAGTTAAATGTCGTCGCTATTTATTAGTTCCTTGCGATGATAGCGGATGTATTCATTGATATTCCGCCCTATGTTCATTTTGTTTTTATTATTTATGAATTCCCCTATCCAATCATAAGTGGTGAGCCGAAGAGAAGTTCATACATGGAAGCTTTTTTCAACAAAATTTCTTTGGTTCCATATAGTTTTTCTTAAAGATAATAAATTCCCTAATTCAATTACATTTACAAACTCAATAAAGATCCTTGTTCTAAGTTGTCTTGAACCTTGAATTATACTCAATAACGCGAACATTTACTTGCGAGGTTTCCTCTGATTTATGAGGAACAAAGCTGAAACTAGAAAATTACTAAAATGAATTATAAGCCTCCATAATTGTCGGTTGTTTGATGTAGGAATAATGGGAAAATACAGAGTTACTGTTGCCTGTCGTTGTCTGAATTGTGATGGATAGAATGGAAGCTGGGAAAGCTTGGCGAGAGTAAGTTATGACTGCACTTTTCACCAGATGTCTGTTATCACAATCTGCACAACTTTGACGTATTTTCGTTTCAAGTATACATTTAAAATCACATGTATCGTGTTTTTAATTCGTTAAAAATATCATTGTCATTTTTCGGTGCTTACATTTTGAATTTTTACAGTAAAATTAAAATCTTTAAGCATATACGTTTTTAGAAAAATAATAAAACACACACAAGTAATACGTTTATAAATAGTCAACAGATGTGAGGAAAACCCTACAGCTGGTTTCATACTAACCTCATTAACGACCTATCTAACCAGTCAGGTGCATTTATACCAACCTGAGAAAAAAAAATAAATGAACTCACTATAGAAAGTCTTCCTACCTAATGGGAGAATACTGTTCGTATAGACTTAAGATATTGCAAGAATAAGGAATTGAAGGACCAAGATATTGCTAGCAACCATAAAAGAAATAGGAGTTTCAAGTACGACGGGCAAGGAGACATAGTATATTCAAGATTCTTTTGCACTTATTGCGTTTAGATTATGTTCTTGGCAACGAGAAATATAAAGAGGGACACAATTGATTTATATTTTTAATGGCTTGAAATTTCATTGAAATATCATATATTTTATTCGCACCATGAAATCGAAATAAAGACGTAAATATGTTCATCTGTAGATATCCATGTAACACAAGTCTCCGATTTAAATCTTTGCCTATTAATTTTCTTCCGTATCACGTTCGTTTTGCAAAGGAAAAATACAGTTATTCTTCTTAGACGGTTTAAAGGCAGTTGAAGGATCAGCACAGTGCGTGTTTGACTGCCGCATAATCTCAATCATAACAGTCCGCTCGTTCAATGTACAGACGCGTAACATTGACTCATTTGTATTTTATAAATATTCTCCAGTTATTGTTCAACGCTTCGATGAAACTCGCGGTCATACCGACTTGTGTAACGATAATTTATAATTGTATAATAATACAAGCGATAATATCGGTTATCTTACACTTTCGTTCGAATCGAGGAAATTTAAAAAAAACATGTAACTACCATTGTAATAAGGAAACCCATTCATTGCACGATGTAAGAATCGATTTACATAATTTTGAGTTTATCAGGTCATGTTATTTAATATATTTTTGATTACTAATTTGATTATAGTACTGAAACAAAACATGTAACATTTAAACAATCAAATTGACACATATATTTAAAAGTGCATCAGACAAACCAATTTGGAGAATACTGCCTTGTAAGGGAATAAAAGAAATGGGACTTTGTCTGATTAGGCAGGGGAATAGTCATGGGCGCCTTTTCGGAGGAGGAAGCGGGTAGAATTGACGATTACTGTCTAAACTTAAACCGCCGTGCTGCGTACTGCGTTTTTGGTGTCCGTTCATGCCAATGCGATATGCCCTGACGATAAAATTAATAACTAATCGCGATCAAAGATAACATGTAAAGGAAAATGATACAATACTGTTGTTTGTTTTTAATGTATGGGTTTTTCTGGTGTCCGATGATAAAGACATATAGGAAATGTATTTCGTTCTGTTCGTGACACTCTTTTACTTCAAATAAGCTTAACCTAGTACTTAGACTACTAACTGCAACACTCCCACGTCTCGCCCGACTGAACAAGTCTAATAAGCGGTTAACCTATTGAAATTTATCGAACACAAATCATTTATGACATTATGCAGATACCAGTTACATATTCAAGTGGAACATGCTTGCTGTAATGTTAGCGCATCAGCTAAAACGATGTCCATTTCACTGGACTTATCAGCGGGCTGTTATAATCGCGTTTCAAAACCTGATCTTGCATATTTAAGCCTTGAAATAGACGAACATGTTTATTGCTTAATTTTGCTCGATTATGGATTGATAAGCATTGCTAAATGTTTCTGCATGTTGATCTCGTTTTTTGAAGAGATTTCTGCACAATTGGAGCAATGCTTTCAAATCAACGAGAGCACACTGCGTAATTCCAAACGTAAACTACCACCGAACTTTTGTAACGGCATTTCGCTGACCATTTATTTCTCTTCGTTGCCAAAATTGTCCATACTCACAATGCTTACTCGCCCAATACAATAATAGGTGCTGAACGACTTTCTAGATAAACCAAACCGAGGCCTACCGGCAACCACAAATATGGTTGAATAAAGAATCGGCTCTTGAATTGTATCGCACCTATTTTCACCCATCACACTTTGTGACAGCTTTAGTTGCGGTGCCTGACCAATCCAATTCCGTGCTCACTCCGCTAGCCGCACCGAATACCGCCCCAAGTTTTGTTCACCCCATAAGGCAAAATAGATTGACAATCATACAATACTCGAAATAGTTGTAGAAGGCGCGAAAGCCACCTAATTGACGTTTCACGGGCACTGTAAATCTGTATTTTCTCCTTGAAATAGAAAACTTGTTCGGTCGGCCCCATAGCACGATTTACATAGCTTGCGCCCACCGCGGACCCGCTTGTACTTGCTGGCTGGTGGGTGTTGGACATAGCTTCGTAATTATTGTTAGAGAAATCTATGTAGCACGAGATTATTGGTATTGTATGCTAACCTAACGGATGATTGAGTTGTTTCCTTCTTAGGGTACTTAAGCCTTTAAATGTTGAAATGCTTTCGGCCCACCCAGAATTTTTGACGCCCTATATATAAATTATATTTCAAAATATTAGACGTATTTTGGACTAATTATATACTACTACTCTGATAACTATTATAGGTGCGTAAGTCACCGGCCGAAATATAGGATTCTTATAATCAGTGTAGAATCAAAAGACACCCCTGAACTTTAACAAGGCTAGTTTGTATATAGTCTTTGAAATATCGCACTGAATATAACCCCTTGCAATCTACATGCCTAAGTTCTGACATATGCTGAATCAAAGAAAAATATTATATATATACATATTATATTCTTAAATTAATTGGCCTAACTTCGCGGAACAAAAAAGGAAATAAAAATTAACAGTGCTATTAGAGCAAATCTGAAAACCGTTCATAGGCTCACTGAATTAGGTTTATCATCGAGTCTAGATATCGATATTGGAACCCATCCAACTGAACACTCTTGGCCTTAATCTGAACCGCTGAAAACGTTCGGCACATGATTGATGGCAACAACATAACATTACGAGTAACTTGTCATTACACACGTTACCGTTAACGCCATTACCTCTAGTTGACGCATTAAAATGTTAAGTGACCTTGCGTCAACAGTTATAACATAACTGCCGTCACGACACAGAAACACGACTTAATGTGCGATCGTAAAAGGCTATTTTCCTTTTGTAATAGAAAATAGTCTTGAACTCAATATTTTTTAGGATGAAAGATACATTTATAATATTATCTGGTTTATCGGGGCGGATAAAAGCGCACAAAATCGTGAGATCTTTTAAGGAAACGATCAAGAAGATCATCATTTATCATTCCAGCCTTTGTATGTCCCAGGGCTAGGCCTAAGCCGTTTTCCATGGGGAATTAAATCTATTGATTTTAAAATATTATTCCAACATTACAACTTTAGAACGGGAGACAGAATCGGAAAATCTAATCTGAACTTCCACAAGAAAATCGGTAACTAAATTTTCTCTATTAACTTGTGGAAGCATAAATTAGATTGTAACGTGTACACAGTAAAACAAAATACTACTCTTTATATATTCCTAATCAAATTTAAACATGCTTTGAGTTTGCGTGAAAACTTATCACCGAATCTGTTACGCTCGATTACAATGCACGCGTCAACGCCCATTTGGGAGTGAAAGAAAAAAATCAGCGCGTTCCATTCTTATCGGTTCTCAACTTGTTACGGAGGACCGAGTTGAATTGATTATGGCGGACGTTACGATAAGCACACCTGGTCCATACCACCTCCTCTTAAAGCATAACGTAGCTGTGTAAGCGTGATAGCGCACTACACTGTGTAGAGTGCCATCTCTCTTCCGCATCCCCCGAAGATATTACTTGAACTGGTAACATGTAACTTTGTATGCCGTTGTTACTCCACATTGTTTTAAATAGTTAACCTCCATGTGGACGCTTCGCTTGGTACTAAGTTGTATAATACGAGATTTAGAAGCGTATTCCGTATTGCTCTGAGCCTTGTTATCTAAGTAGGATTTAAGTTAGCGGCTGATACAGTTTAGCTTCAGTTCTAGCTCTACTTTAAATAAGCAACCTGAGTATAGTAAGGATTTTAAAGTTAGGTTTTTCGATTTTCTTCTTCTATTTGCTGGGTCCTGGTGCAGTTCTAGTATTTATGGTGTTAATAAGTAGGTATTCGAAATAAAGAACATCAATAAGCCAGATCTTGCAACAATGAAACAAAAGTGCTAGGATTCTTTTGCCTTAAGTATAGATCTTACATAGTATAGCAGTCAAGTGCTAGCGTCGTTAATATTAACGCGTAATTGTGATTAGATGTAAGGCATAAAAACTTATAATGTTGTAGAATAATGTAACTCTTAATATTGAATCTTGATGTTACATAAAACCACGAAGCATAATTATTACCTAGACCTTTTTTTATTTCTTGAACTAAAAGTGAAAGTCTAAAATTGTAAAGCATAATAGTATTGGCTAAAGAAAGTATCTTTACACTTATAAAAACGATCAATTGCAAGTCAAAATTGCTTCACTGATGGTTCGGTACACAGAAATACAAATTTACCAAAAACAATGGTTACCCATCTGTTTCATGTCCATTTGACCATTGCTTAGTCCCAATATACGTTCTTATAGCGGCTACGATAAAGTTTAAGAAAACTTCAACTAGTAGTTTCTTAGGTTTACGCGAATGTTAGACATTGAAATGAAAGTACTTTTACGGATTTTATCGCGGTTTAATTTTTGATTTTAGTTCCCGACGTTTCGACACCTTTCCAGGTATCTCAGGTCGCAAAACTTCAACTCTCAGGCTATCACGGTTCTTCAGATATAGCCCGGTGACAGTCGGACAGACAATGCCCTAGTTAAGAAAACCAGAGCATTGTCTGTCCGACTGTTACCCTTTTAGTACGAAACCACAAAAATATAATGCTAGCAATTTTTACTTGTTTGTTGACGCCTCTAGCTTCAGAAAAAAGTGCTCTCGTAAATCTCATTCAACTATATTCTTCAGGGAAATAACAGGGACCAGCCTTGTTAAAAACTGAAAAATACACTCACTTTTTAATTTTAATGCAACACTGTTTTCTTTGAGAATATTAAATTTTATTTGCTGTGGACGTTGACAGGAGCCAGCCGCTTCGTTGAGTGCGCTGAAAAATACTCGAGACGACGCAAAATGAAAAATTAAATTAAAAGAAAAAATAAAACGCGAGCTTTTGACGTGAACAAAAAGCCTTATTATTTTATTTCGAGTTTTCTTCGCGGGCTCGAGCATTTTGTTCTTTACATACTTGTTTGTAAATATATTGTAATAAAACAAGCAATTTCATCTAGAACATATTGATCGAATTGAAAGAGATTTCGCACAATCTACGCCTACTTCATACATGACTTGACTGCATCGGGGTCAGTGGGAAACCTTGATAGCTCGCTTTAGGACTTCGGTATGTCGCTCAAGTATTCAATACGATCTGCGCTTGGAAATGACCGTTGTGTTTTTGTTATTGAGAAATTATAGACGATTTTTTATGAGGAAAGATTATGCCGTGGAGATATTGTGTGGGAAATCAACAATTTCTAGAGTGCATTGCAAAATCGAAGGCAGTTTCCGCTAATAGAATAGAACTTTATTTGCTAAGAATGCAGGTACATACAAATAGGAGGCGTAATAACCTGTAAAATCGATTCATCAACATTATTAGGTTAGGTCGACTTAATTTTTGTTTTTCCACTATGAATGTTCGGTGCATCATCAGCCTTGTACATCAATCCTATCTATATGATCCACTGTAAAGCCTTATCAATACTCTTCAGAAACTAATCTCTCGAAGTGCATAACCTTGTGTGATTAACTAGTTAAGTAGGTGAGCTATGAGTCATTTGTATGAGTAATAATTAAATTATACGTCGTTCTCCATATATAGTTCGTAACGGTATCGTTTGATGATACCGTTTTGGAATCACGTATGATTTATAATTGTGAGGTTTTTAGAGCTTGCAATAAAAGCAGAGGAAATCGGACTAAGTAATTGATAATGTTTCAACACGGTTTCATGGAATTAAATTATGTATCTACATGAGCTGTCTTACATGGTCATTTTTCTGGCGATCATCATGGCGGTACAGGAATTCGATTTTGAATAAAGTCAATTTTCAGTGCATTGTAACTATTATTAAAAAAAAAACTTTCGTGACGCCGAATTTTCGGGATAGTCCGACTAGTTTCGCACCCAACTTAGCAGTGACGGTCCATCATGTTATTAAATTGTTTTTTAAAAAAATAACCGGTATTATATAATTGGTAATACAATTTCCAAAATGTGTAGTCGTTTAGAACAAGATAAAGTTGAAATAGTTAAATCAAAGTTGAAAGTTACGATCGATGTGTTACCTACTTAATCAATTTTCTAAATCAAACGCATAATCAATAATTCAAGTCTCATACGACGTCATTTCTCATCTACTTACAATTCTGTTCATACCTTAATAGTTAATTAAAGGGCCGTCTATAGCCGTAGCCGGCTTAATAGCCAACTGCCAGCTATTTATGACGTCTATCTCTATTCCTAGGTTCAGCATTATAACGGTTATCGTATCAGATACTAATGATACGTATAAATTGAGATGAATAACAAATAATGGCAGATTATTTCGGACTGCAGTTCGTTACTGACAATTAATTTTCATTACAGATACTTAAGCTTATGCTTCGATATTAGAAATGCAGGCGGATAAGATGGCTATTGTTATCAATAGCGGGGATTATTCTACTCTTACGTTGCCGCGTTGGTCTGCATTTTCTAGAATTCTGTCGTAAACAAAATACATAACATCTGCAAATTCTCATTTCGAGAGGATTTGGTGCGACATAACGCTCTTACGACACAATTTTTTTTTTCATACATGTGATATTAATCGTTTTGAACAAAATAATTTAAAATTTTCATTTATTATCATTACGTATTCGTTGTAACGGTGAGGGCCGCACAGGTAGGCTGTGCGGACCGTTAACCAATTAGGGAGAAAGAAAACCAGAGGTAGATCTCCAAAAAGGTCTTTAATGGAACTAGGTCCGGCTAGGTCGCGGGTTTGTGGCACAGGTAATTTAGTCCTCGCTTTTATATGAGTGAGGGGGTACCGTCCCTGGGGGGTCCACGTAGGGTGCCCGGTGAGCTGGCTGAAGCTGGCTGAAGCTGCACGGAAGCTGGCTGAAGCTGCACGGAAGCTGGGGTCGCTGGCGTGACAACGGCCGCGGCCACCAGTAGGTGCTTAGCCGCCGGCTGGAGAGCGGGACCCGCAGAAGGTAGTGGGACGGCGGTAACCCGTAGGGTGACCCCTGGAAGCGTGCATAGAGGTGCGTAGGTTAGCGGTGCCGAAGATGTTGGCCCGCATGCGATGTGGATGCTCCCCTAGTGGTCCCCAGGGCAGCACAGAGGCAGGGAAAGGGAAAGCTCACACATCGCAGCGGTTTACAAGGCAGATGGGTGCAATGACACGTGCTCAAGGCTGATGCAATAAAGTGCTTACACTATCCAGAGCTCATTTTAGCCTTTAAAGGGGTGGCAGGAGGCTAGTAACAGCTGAAGGCACACTGAGTATTCACTTAACACTATTGAGAACAAGGGCAATGCAGCCCGCATGCATGGGATAACCTAAGACCGCGTGGTCGGCCAAGGCAAGCGAAACAGAACAAGCAGAATGGGATTAAATATGTGAAAATTAATATGAAGTAGGTTATCCCGTACACGGCACACACTTAGTTTAGCAATATACATAGAAACTCACCCAAGATTGGGGTATAATTACACCTTAGGAGTCGTGGCAGCAGCCGCCAGTTATGGCGATCGAGAGGGAATGTGACGTAGCCTCTCACATCTTGACGTTTAGGCACTAGGGTGGACCACTGCCGCCGCGTCCATGGACAATTAGTAAGTTGGCCATAGACGCGACGTTACATCGTTATTTAATATCCAAGGTACAAAGATGATGTTGTTACCGGAGCCTCGTAGACGATGTTGCTGCCACGTAGATATCTGATGGTCTTCATAAACATTCACTGTTTAATGTATTTAACTAGGGAAATTTCTCTTTAATCTGAATCAACTATCAAACAACGCTAATGAAAACCTTTAGAACTTAATTTTGTTTTATGTTTATTACACATTTGTATTTGCTTAACGTATCAATGAAGTGGCTTCAAACAAATACAATGGTTTCTACTAAAGACTTTCACAAAACTGTAAAACATTTTATTGTTGTCGTTGTTTAACATTTGACTGTGATAACCATCGTTCACTGGTTACACAAACTATTGAACGAACGTCTGAGAATGTATCGTTCAATCGTACAGTAGGTCACTTGTTCAGCGGCATCTCGAGCCGACTGGAATTGGGTTGAGTACATACTTAAGGATATGATGTCACCGTATGTTTCGTGTCTTTCAGCTCAAGTAGGCCAATTTTAAGTAGTTTTCGTTCTATTGTTGTGGAATATCACTTTTACATCCGATTTTATATAGGTACCTGCTTATTTGAATTAGTTTACTCATGTTACATGAATAAGTGTTGCATTAATAGCGTTATCTTCTATCTAATTGTCATGATGAAATCTAATAGCTTTTGATCCCTTGACACAAAGCCCACAATTATTCCAAGCTGTCATATTAACCTCTAAATTAAGTCCTACTCTATCCGATAACGGGTCGTAAACAAAATATTCAATTAAACGTACCCAGATTGACCTGCCCCTCGTAGCCATCTACAACGGCTGTCACTGTTATATCTGCGAGTGCAGATTTCGCCACCGTAAGACAATAGGCAGTAAACACTAATAAACAGTAGTGTTGCAGTTTGCAGCGACAGTTGGTAATGACTCGCCCACAGCCGGTGGGCGTACGTGGGATTTGACTTAGTACCGTTCAAATGCCGTTTCGGTATCCTTTTCGCGGTTATGATCTGGTGTGAACGCTTTTGCCCTTTACGTCTTTAGAATTTGGAAACACGATAAGTGAAATATTTTTATTAAAAGCAGTTAAAATAATGTAGTCAGAAATATTCATCCTCAATGCAAAATAATAATCATGCCTCAAGCACAACTTGGTAAATAGAGAAACATGAATATTTACTGCTAAAATAAGACATAATCACTTAAATAGAGACTTTTCAAAATTATTAGCTTCTGTCGAGAAATCTATTCAATGTCTACCCTACCCAGAATTCACTTTGCTTGAAGAAACTGGTATTTCGTTCGTTAACAAGCGTACGATAAATTCGCCCATCCATTACGGTGGCGGGTTTCTGGTTTTATCGTGAGCCGCGCAACATAAATCGAGAAATCCAAACATCTCATTTCACTAATACCATAAATGCGAAAGTGAAGATGTTACCCAATCAAGTGCTAACCAATATTTGATTGAATGGAAATTGAATTCCATTTCGCATAGAAGCTATTGAAATACCTGTATCTATCGGATTGGTTTTGATAAATCAGGATATATTCTAATGCGAATACATTTGTGGGTGAACTTTGTTGTTAGCGCCCCAGGAGTATAATGACATTGCTCTCGCATAGATACTTCTCCATAAGAATAACATTTTGGAAACGTACACCTAAAATCATTACTGTAACGCTTTAAAAGTTCCTAAAAAACGGACTATTTGAAATAACTTTTGATTTTGTTCTTTATATTTCTTTTAATCTACTCCAATTATAACTCGGACTGTTTAACACTTTTTAATAGAAGAACAGTGAGATACCTGATTTCTTAAAATAGGATCTCCTTGAACATGAAAAACTGTAGTACCATCAACATTGGCCTTGGTTGTACCATTTGTTACAATTTCACCAGCAGCAGTATAAATTTGTCGAACATAATCTCATCCACCTACTAGGCGTGACGCATTTCTATAAACATTTATCATAGCATTGGTTTGATTGTGAAACACACTTCCTAACACATTTTCTCATAGTTATCGCCTAGGATTGCATGTCAAAACTGCATTCTCCTCCATTTGATTTGTTAGTATCAATAAATTGCTTGTGGATTTTGATTAATTATCTGGCTGTTTGGCGGCAGCATAGATTTATGATTGCAAATGACTTTAGCCCCCTTTTCGTATTTAAGACCTCAAACTCGCCTTTAGATGTTTTGATCATTAATTTGTATTCATACAATCGTCTTTGTTATGTGTATGTCGGCCCATTCCGTTGACTAGTAACAGAATTACTCTTTGATTAAATTGTTCAAGTAATATCCTTAAATATATCCTTATACAAGAATAATTTCGTTGTGTAATTAAATATAAACATTCAATGTCAATTAGTTGAGTGCATCAACCTTAATCCGTGACAAGTGGACGATAATGTGGAGTTTCCTTGTAAATTGTTTATTTAAAGATTCTATTTAATAAAATTTTATACCTCTGTGTATAACCTCAGTTCATATTGGAATTAAATCAATGGTAAACCTAATTTTGTATAATCTCGCCATCCAAATACCATCTTTGAATTTAATTAGTGATAGGAAGAGATTCTAATTAAAGATAGCTTAGATACCGTAAACAATTATTTGATGTCATTCCAAGAATACCTACTGAGATTTATAACACCTTAGCTATCTATTTATTCATCTTACAGTTATGGACATTAACACCTCGATCACTCCCCGTACTCAGAAGTAACGTACCCGCATGCAAATAAATCGTAACCGTTGAACGTTGAGATCCATTATTATCAGGTGTCACTGGTGCAATTTAAGATGTAGCTCATAAATTCTTTCCAAGCGTGTGAAGCTCCCGTTAGCTATTCAGATTTGTATTATCAAACATTACAGAGTCTGCAGCAATTTCTTCTTTACGAACTCTTTCAATATGATCGTTATGATGTGTGTTATTTAAGTATTCATCACTTCTACTTCATCTCTGCTTTTTATTCCATCTAAATTATCCTCTATTCATCCCATAGCATAGCCCTATATTTTAATACCGAGATGACAGTCTTCCTTTCCCAGTCAATTCAAACTACACCCACATTGCCGACAAGTATGTAGGTACTAATATATTCCGTTACCCGTCTGTATGCCACAGCTACGAGTCAAGGCTATGAGGATGCAGGTTTTCTTTTTTCGATACAAATAGTTCACTTTTTTGCGGCATTCCGCCAATGCAGGGCGCTCGATGCTCGACTGAACCCGCTAATAATATATTATATCAACGTAGCAACAGACTTGCTGGGGGATCGGCCACTCAATATCTCTTTACTTGGTACCAGTTATTTGCTCTGCTTTATTTGTAATGTGAATTTTGTGTAGACGATAATTGTACGTGGTACTTGTGGTAATAATTTGTCGAAACCTACTTTGCCTTGAATATGTGTGAATCATTAGAATCAATACAATTTTGCGATATTAGTTTTTCCTAGCGTGTGATATCCTAGTTTATTTAAAATATTTTAGCATATTTCATTATTTTCTGTACATCCCTAACTGTTTAACGTCTTAACAAAAAGAACTCTCTCTTTCTGTGCCACTTAGTCTATGGAAAACTATTACAATTCTCTAAGTATAGCACAGCATCTAAACGTATTTCACTTTATGGAAAACACAAACTCTTAAACATTCATTTCTCCTTAGAAAAAGTGCTTTATACCAAGTAAACATTGAGATCTGGTTTTAAGTGGGAGCAATTTATCATTAAGCATTTAAAATGACGTCTTATGAAAGTGCTTCTGATGGAACGATTATGTATTATTAATCTAACTCAGAATGGTGTTCTAATGCCTTTGAAGTGTCCATGAATGGATCGATGTCTGCAGGATTGCGATGTGCATTTGTCTGTTCATTTGTTTTGCCTGATCTCCAATCAGTGGTGATTGTAACGTCAGGATTAGGTGCGCCGTTGAAATTGTGGCAAATACTGTGAATGTAAGTCAGTACATGAGTAATGGAATACTCGTTGGAAGATTTGAGAGGGATTATTCTGCGAGTATCTTATTTTACTTTACTATATTTAACGCGGTTTCGTTTCGAGGCGAAGCGATTACGTTTTTCTTCTGTTTCTTAAATCTTATTTCCTCCCAGTGTCATCGTACAATTTTAGTCCATGCAAATGGGTTTGTTAAATTTAGTCATTATTATTTTAAAAAGATTTTTTTAAAGTTTTCGTGTTATTTACCTTATTCGTGATCATTATTTTTATGTGATGCGATTAGTCGTGATGTGTTATTGGCTATAATGTATGAAAATCACGAAGTCATCGGCACGAAGTATTACAAATTTATTGGCTGCATAATATTTATTATATTGACTATCGCTTTTTATGTCATGTTTTATGTGATGAAAGGATCATCAAATATTTTAATATCTATCGATCTATCGTGTCTATTTCTGTGCATATGTTAGTTTCATGTTGAATAACAGCTAGTAAATATACAAATTATTTTCGATACAATCATACATGTTGTAATACGCACCCATTGTTTAAACATGACGCGTCCCAATAATGGAAACTATTTGAAACTCTTAAATATGGATCTGATAAGTTAAATTTCCTTGCACTTTTGTGTTGTAATGCATATGTCCTGTGTACCAAAAACTATATTAACTACCATCTCACTGCTGACAGACCGATCGAAAACCATTTCGTTATAACGATAACTCCGCATTTTTTTTTATTAAGTTCTACTTATTTAAGTATCAAACAACCCCTTGAAACAGACTATATGGTTGCTTCCTACCAACTGAGTATGCAACCTGCCCGCCCACTACGGCCGTTGCCCTCAGCCAGGGGAAAGCAAAGTCACAGCATACAACATAGCACTGTAGCCTACCATACTACAGCTTATAAATTGATACGGCACTAAATGATCCCGCAAATATTGTACGAACGCTGTGGAAAACGAAAGCGTTTGATTGATGAGCCATTATACGTTGTTAATGGGCATACGATGGCTGTAGCCCGCAGGGGCCGCGGGTTCGAGACCTGTTCCTTCTGGTCTTAGACGCAAGAATGCGATTCAGTTATCCTGGTTTATAAACACTACTTACTAGGTATTTATGCGCAATTTACGAGGATCTAAGACTAAGAAGGCTTTTTATGTTGGTTACGGGAGATAAAGGATTGGATTGATTGTAGACTGTTTGTCTGTAATGTCTGGCTGTCCGGTTAGATATGTATATAGCTGTGTAACGGTGTGATAGGTTAAGTTATTTGCTTGGTTACTAGAAGAAACATGACACGGTGCAGGGTCTTGAAAAATTTAAACGCGATATAATTATTTAATGCGTTAAAAATGGAGACTTAGAAAACGTTTACAGAAATTAACAGTAGTACAATCTTTAGCATATTTAGTTTTCTTTATTTATGTAATAACACAGTAAATTAATATAAAGTAATACTTATAGGCTTACCGTATGTTGCGATGTAGTTACGTTTATCACAGTTCATATTAAGTATTGCATCATAAATATTATGCGCGTGCCTTGCGTACGCGCACTTGACCTCCGTCGAGGACACCGTTACTATCTATCTTTCTATTGCATTCTGTTCCAGTACTTTCTTTTAACGTATATGTAATATATCATTAAAATACGTTATATCGAAATGTGTAAAATTTACTTTATTAACGAAGTACGGGTGCTTTGCTTAATGGCTCCAGATTTTTAAAATGTTCAATTTAATTTCGTTAAAGTTGAAAATAAAATGTCGACAGAATTACCAGAGTATATGCGGTCTCTCACCGTCACCTAAAAACCTCAAAATGACCCAATTTCCTCCGACGACGCACAAGATGTGCGGGTTTAAACCCTCAATAGAATGCTCCGTTTTCTTAATAAGGTCCTCGCCAGGGTACGTCAGCAAACGGAAAAACCTGTCTGTAGAAAAATTTGTGCTGAAGCATGATTGTGACATAAAAATAGCTATTGTTTTCACTCGCTTGTTCTTTCTTATTACAAATGTTCGACAGGTCTCTTTATGTTACGTTTTTTATTTGTTACTTCTTCGAATAAAATTCTGTTAGCAGCAGGAAATTTACCCGTGATGTCTACCCCTGTTAAACCCTGTCGAGTCGCGTGATCGAATTCATAATCATAATCTAAGGTAAGGGTAAAACTTTTCATTGCAACCCGAAGCGTGATAAATATCGGGTTTCCCCAAAAAAAATCTGTGTAAGTTATTGTTACACAGCCTGGCATGACAAGTACCAGAGCCGTAACTCCTACGAAGTACCTATTAGCAGTGAGGTTATCGCGTTAACAAATTCTCGTAAAATAACATTATCTAGCCGTTACAATAAATTCTAATTTAATTGCGTCAAAACAACGCTCGAGCAGAATTCCTTTCCACGATCAGTTTACAAAATCTGCGTCATTGTATAACGATATGCAAATACATTCGATATTTCATAGTTACAGATAACTGTGGTTATTAGACTGCGAGACATTGTAGGCGAGCTTTATTTAATTGGTTTATTGCCCTCCGGCTTTGATAAGAATTCGCTTAGTTAGATACTGAATAGTGGTGGGAGCCGACGCTGTTCGGTCATTATACGAATTTAGGTGGCAAGCTTTCGGATAAATATCCGATTAGTTGATGTAGCGCTTTCAAATTGTCCGTTCTCATGCTGAGATATTAGGTGTTGGGTTACTGAAACAAGTTTGTGCAACCAATAGTTAATTGAATAGGTACTTAAGTATATTTTAAGGCGTTTTGTCTATCGTTAATTACTGGTTCAAGTTTGCACAACTTTTGAAAGGATTTAAAGGTTTTATCTTAATTTTACATTGTTGGGTATTGTGGAAAGTTGTCGTTGCTCGTGTAAAGTGCTACGTTTTCAGATAAATATCCGATGTTGTATGGTTACTACGTAGTAACGTTCGTGTAGAATGTCGAACATTTCTTATGTAATAAATATTCATGAATTATTTACACAGTTCAGTCTGTGCTTGGTTTATGCCGAGTTTTGTTTGTTTAAATTAAATTTAAATCTACAAAACACGGGTTTTTATTTACTTTAAAATATCTTTATGAATATTACGCGTCCTTTATATCACTTATGTTTAAGTAAAGATTATAACAACAATTATAACATTGATAATTATTTTGATAACATTATCAAACAAGTATTGAATTAATTTTATTAACATTTCCTTATACATTTATATGACTTTCTCAAACATTGTGTGTTGGTTAAGATTAAAATTATCGTAGTAAAAATGTGTAACGTAATGCTACGTAAATGTTTACATTAAAAGGCACGTTTGATTCTCGTAGCGAACATTATTTGCGTTGTAAAAACGTGTAAAGACTAAAGAAATTTCATAATATTAGCTAATGCAAGTAAATACAGGAGAGCTTATGATGGCAGTCAAAAAAAATACAGGGGTTCTTTTTTAATTAATTAATTTCAATAAACTTTAATTAGTATCTTATCTCCGGACAAGACTTCCAAATAGCCAGATTAACCAGAAATATGCTTTAGATAAATCGCAAACACTGTCCTGATTAGCAATTTAATTAACTGTATCGATAGACTAAAACAATGTTGGATAACTATCGATTTATTACACGATAAATAATAGTGCTGCGCTTAATTACTCGTGGTATTGAGAACTGATTTATATCTATTTACTAATTTAGATATACATATAGGTATCCTAAAAAAACAACATATTAATTTGAAACAAAATGTTCTTCTTACTCGTAATTATGCAACATATGTAGTCTAAAAGTAATATATTTTAATTTGAATAAATTATTTATTTTATTTCTTATTTTTCCGTCCTGTCAGCACGTTATCACTTTTGCCTTATAAAAAGGAAAACGAATTAATCACGACAATTCTCCGTAAATTGCGTTAAGGTTTAACCACGCGACTCATTCTATATTTCTTTATCATCACTTTACATGGCTAATGAGTGACTATAATTGATTAAGTTATATTCGTAAACATGCGTAATAGTCATTCAAGGTATTTAGTGTTGAATAACAACAACAAGATGATGTATTCCAATATATTTATTTGTTTAGGTAACATGCCCATTTATGTTTGTAAAAACATGTTTAAACTTATAAACATTTTCGGAGACTACGACACTCGACAGTCATACTATTTATTTAATACAATTCAATGTATATAATAGTACAATCAAAGCAACGTTCTTTTGTAGCTTTTATCACAAAATAATGAACCCTCGTTTTCTTTTTGAAGTAAACTATTTATTACCCACGATATATAAATATTATATTGTGTCCTAAACGCTTCAGTAAACCACTAATTATCTCATCAAGAGTTACGGACATAATAATTAACATGATTCAATCATTACCGTAATTATAATTATGCTATAATATTGAATAATCGGATATAATAACAGCGCATCGCACATCACTAGCCACCAGTGGAACTAATGTTAAGGCTCATTTAGACGACGCGAGTTGCAATATATTGCTGAGTCGCAGACCTAGACAATGTCACATCATGATCACATTGGAATAGAAAATACGATAAGAATACTGAATAGAATTAAATTGTAAGTAACGTCATTTTGACTTGTAAGTTCAGTACATTGGAGTAATGTCGATTGCCTACAGTCTCAGGGTAAGATACATTAGTCATATTTTAATTACATTAAATACTCGTAAATTAAATGAGATTATATAACAACAGACAAACTATGTTATATATTTTTTTTGTACCAAATACAAGATTCTACCATATCATATACCTTTATAACCAAAAAATCAATACAAAATATTATATCGCAATTTCACGCACTCTGTCAACGTCTAAACAAGCCTTTACACTTACATAACAGTTTCCCACGCGTGTGCGGCTACGTCATTTGATACGCTACAATGTATTCTATCTTATTGTTTCTCTCCACGTGGTTGCCAATGTGTGACATGTCAGTCGTCGCCCTCCGCGTAATGGATGTAAGACATGCGAAACGTTTGTTTTGCTTGCGTCCGTGCATAAATATGCCTGGAGTTGTATAGACTGGTTTTTTTATCGACTGACTTAGAGTTTAATCCTTGTGTCGTGACGACGTTCAAGTCATATGCACTGAGACACCTAGACTAAGGACAAGTATTCGTGATTCACACAAACACTCGTCCTTTCGTTCGACGTTCAAAATGAACTTTTTTGTTGATTTAATTTGACATGTGCGTACTGCACTGTACAGTTTGACATGTGAGAATAAAAAGGCGGAGTAGTCGTATGAGTATTCTAGTTTTCAAACTGAAATAGTCTTTTACCTAGTTGCGCTACTTTTCCACATAAACATATATTGTTCCATATCGATATAAGGTCGATTCGTATTATAGAGCTTATCCTTAGCGTATCTGCACTGCACCAGTCTTGCTCCAGTGCTCCTATTACAACCACAAAGTTCGAGCATTTTTTGTGTTACTTTTGATGTTCAGCGTGAATTCATTGAAATAAAACTCAGAGAGCATCCAATTAAACTTATTGACATGTTTTCTTCCCCTTAGTAACGATGTGAATTACTATAAAAATGTTAAAAATAGTTCTATTGTGTTTTGCTCATTGCCTTCTGAGTCAAGTTTTCAATAGATCTTCTCCAATTGTAGAGTTATTGAAGTTTTACTTTATATGTTCAACTAGCGTGTCTGCCTGCTACAACTCAGAAACGATCCTCCAGGAATATAAGATCTTGATAAAAACCCTTCTTATATCCAATCCAGGTTATAAACTCTCGTTGCACAAAATTTCGCCCAAATCTATTCAGCGGTTTTTGAGTGAAAGAGTCACAAACTTCGATCGATAAAAACCAACTTTCACGTTTTATAATATTAGTAGGACAATTCTTCAGTCATGATCCCCAAGTGTCTCTTAATTTTTTTTTATCAATTTTAGTCACCTATCGGTATCTTCACATGGCGCAACAGACTATGTCGTCTCGTTGAATAACATAAGGGTCTTTCTCTGTACAATGCAATTGAATACGTCTTCCGCATTGAATAGGTTTGTTTTAATAACTAAATGAATCTTATATCTTCTTTAGGTCATTGTTCTATTTATGTGAGTCATTGTATTGGATATCTTGATTTGTATCGAAATCAATCTAACTTTTGTTTTATAATTACAATTTGGGGGTTTATTAACGTCAGTTAGTATCGTTAATTTTCGAGTCTCATATATTTCCTTAATAGCCACTGATGATGTTTGAAATGTTCTTAAACGACATATAATTTTTTTTTAATCGATTGTGCTGTGAATGTGTGAATCGATTCGATCGGCGTATAGAGCGTTTCTTTTCTTTTAAGTATCATTTTGAAATAATTGTATATGCCTATTTTGTTAAAATCGACGCAAACATATTAGAATAAAACAAACTCACGATGTTTATCAAATCTTCTACACGTTGAGTATAAGATTTATGAATAAGAGTGTGTTGTTGCTGATTTCCTTCTCACTTTCCGAATCCTCTACAACAATCACAACTGTCAACAGCCGACAAAACTCGTATTCTGACACAAACCTATTGTCTACAAAATTTCTCACAGTCCCTGTTTTGCAAACATCCGTAATACATTTATGAATTCCTTCAATAGGTCTTACCATCGAATACAACTCACTCAGCGGCCAGCGGACAGTGTACACCCATAAAACAAGTGAATACAAGTGTCGAAACAAAACTGTTGATCGCGATTAGTCGCGCGACTTTGATCTGCGACCTCCGACGTGTGATATAATCGCGTCGCACGTCCGAGTCGCGTCGGTTGTGCGGTGTCGTGTCGTGTCGTGATAGGTGTATCGGCGCGTCGCCAATGCGCCGGCGGCGGTTACAGGATGTCGCCGGCGCGGGCGTTGCTGGCGGCCCTGCTTATATGCCAACTGCTGTCCTACGGTGGCCACCAAGGACTCACCAAGATATTTTACACGTAAGCATGTTAACTAATTGTCATAAAGAAAACCAACGTCCGTTGAAAACCCTTTCATCCAAAACTTGGCATTTATAATGTGGGATTGAATAAACCTATATTAGAAATCTGATATGCAGTAGAGGCACCCTTGGACCGCTAGACATGAAAATGTAAGCTATCGGAAAGCGAATATGTTTCAAAATATTGCATACATTGTAAAAGTGACGTTACGAAAAATAATTTAATTAAAATCATAAAAAGTACAACTCAAAAGATTTCACGCAACAAAATATTTATCATGAATGTATTTGTTCCGCATGCCTATACAAAACAATACGCTGACCTCACTGTAATAGTTTTCCATTCAAGGTCAACACCTTGGTCTGAAGGCCGGCTATAAAATTACTTTGTCTATCAACTATGATGGATGAAAATGTGCGGTAAACGGCGATACGATCAGCAAACTGTTAATGATCCTGCAAATTGCTAGGGAAACTCTCAGATCGTTGTCGAGTTCAAATATCTTTATAAGTAGCGATGTTAATGAATGTGTGAGAACTAACAGTTAACTTGTAAAGCGTTCCTGTCGAACGTAAATAACTTAATTAAGGCATGTTTTGTTACAAGCCTGGATGCCAAATATGGGTTGGAATCTGCCAATCTGCAGTGAGGGTGTTGAACAATGCTCAGATCTTTCCTATATGGTAAAAACACTGAGCCCAAAGGCAGGACATTTATAGACTTCTATTATTACTATTTAGAGTCTTCCCAAATAGGTTTTCTGAAGCTAGAAAAAGTTTGCGGAGGAGGAACCACCAAATGATTCCTTGCGTTGGGTAGAGCAGAAAGGAATTTCAGACTTTTACTGACTAAAACCCACCAATGTTCCTTCCTTAGCCTTTTGAACACCGGCGCCACTGTAACCCTTGCGGATAAAGCCGCTTGAGGGTGAGAGAGAAATATTCTGTTACTTCGATAAAATGCAGATTCAAATTGATAACCAAAGTAACATAGATTACGGAAAGAAAGTGTAGAAACTAGGCCTCTACACAGCGAATAGCAAAACGCTTTTAAGATTTCCCAGAAGGAATCACTTTCAAGTGACAAGTTTCCAATAAATTATCGAATAATATTATATGAAAATGTATTTAAAGCTTGTCAGCTTATCAATACTATTGGGTACGGTTCACTATACAAAAGATTCAATCGCTTAGAATTGTGCGACCGATTGTGATTGATGGATATTTCTACTGTCAATCAAACTTTCGATCTATAAAATAACCATGTGAACTATTAGTCTGTGTAAACCATCTACCACGGCCTTTTAAAGGAGTGTTATTGAAGTTGTAGAAAATAGATGCCGTTCTACGACGTTTAATGCTCTGTCAGCTTCCAACTGCATACTAATATTACAAATTCCATACTAATATTATAAATGCGAAAGTACCTCTGTCTGTCTGTTTCGCTTTCACGACTAAAATACTGAAATGATTGTAATTAAATTTCGTTCACAGGTAGTATAGAGCCTGAAAAGGACAAAGTAAATTTTGTAAGTGGAAAATATCGTTGGAGGGGGGGGGCGGGGTAATGGGGGTCAACTTTTATTGGACTTCGGCTTTGAAATTTGACATCAATAATGTTTATTCAAAATAATGAAATATATGCTGAGCGGTTTTTTTTAATATAAGGGGGAAATGGATAATTATGGCATTTCCACGGAAACGGGACCCACCGCGCGCTGTCAACTGAAATCCATAACGGACGGAATCGCGAGCAACAGATAGTAATTTACAATTGTTATAGATAATGCGTTATTGCTAATATTCTACATATAGGTAGATACTAGTCTTCGTCTAGTCGTTGATATTAACAGAAAGAGAGACCTCTGCCCTGCAATATAACACTTTAGGCTAATAATAATGTTTTGACACCTTAAAGGTATCGGTTCGTAATTTACAACTATGCCATAACTAAATCCGTGTCGGAAACTGTGTCCAATAAACAATAGATTTTATTATACCGTCTATTATTGAACGGCATTAAATTTAAATTATACGATGCAGCGACGTGCTCCCACACTTCGTCAACATATCTGACCCCAGTAGTTATGTAAGCTTCGTTTTGAGCCTGTAAACTAAGACTTTTTTTTTAATAAATAGGACAAAATTCATCTAAAAATTTTAACTTTCTCGTACAAAATTGTTATCACTAATCACTGTGTTATTTTCCAAAAATAAACTGTTTCATTTCATTGACTAGTGGCGGCATTTAAAATATGATAGTGTTTTGTTTTAATATATTGTATAATTACGATAGAATTCGGATATATTCGTAAATATATTAAAAGGCGTTGCAATGATAGTGTACATGAACGTTGGAAAATCAAATGTTGTAGGCTGAAATCACGATACGATACACCTATTACTTATTTTGTACGTTTTACAAACAATTAATAGATGAAGGAAAACATGGTGAGGAAATCAGAGCACCTGAGTATTTTGGATGGGACAAGGATGTGTTTAAAAATCAAGTCTAAGAACCTGCGAACTATACCTACGAACGGTTTAAAAACCCTGACACCAGGTTCTGCAATGTACATCACCCATACGTCAAAAAGATGTCTGAACATGGATGTAGATCAGTGTAAAGGTTATCGTTGGTACATAATTTATTCGTCAAAGTATGGCGATTGTAAATTCGGGAGAATTGTATTTAAGTTCTCATGCAAACAAATCTTGACCGATTTTGTCTGATAGTTGCATTATAAATAATGCATAAACCCAAAACAAAATGTTGTTTATCTATAAATCTATACATATATATAAAATTTGAGTGTGTTTGTAATACTGGAATAACGTTTTTTACTACATGCATAAAAATATATATGAGGTACTGTCTGACTGTTTGTTTGAGCTTCTTTTTTAATTGAAATATTTCATGACACAACTGGTACCTTATATTTTTGTAACGAAAAAAAAGGTATTGGCAACAGATATTGAATTTCTTGTGTCTCACAAGGCTTATTGATTTTAGCCGTCGAATATAACGAATTTGAGCTCTGCGGTGGCGTATCAAATTATACGTTTCGCTAGTGTATGAGCGTATAGCTATGAATCTACGTTGTCTTGAAACAAATGTATTTTTGTGAAGACTGTCGGTAAATAGTTTTTATTCGGTGCCGTAATCTATGATATTATAAGCTTTTTATTTCATTGATCCGGAAATATGTGTTTTATGTTATCATTAATTAGCTGTTAGACATTAATTATGTTTCTTAGAAATTCCTTATTTGCTTTTATGGCCTTACTACCGCTGGCTTTGTTTACTTAAAGTTTATATATTTCTTCATCAATTTTAAACCTATCATATTCTCCAATGAAGTGACAACGTAATATAAATTATAAAAGTACGTCGATCTCACATTCAATTTACAAACACACAACTCGAGTGCTTCCATCGAGCATACTGATTGTTTCAATTGGCCGCATTGGGAACAATAAACATAAATCATATGAAATCTTAACAAGATTGCCTATCTATTGTCGGGCGGCGGGCTCGCGGCCGGCGCGCACAGGCGCGGTCACCTCATGTACCGAGGAATGCGGCACAGTTTTTATAAGACACCTTATATAAGACCATTTAACATTACGAGAATGTCCAAGTTCCGACAAAAATCTAAGAAATATGTTACGTCAACACGGAAATCATAAGGGTACAGTTCCCTTTTCACATTTCCATCGCTTGGATAGCAGAAGTTCAATATTCTCGCTTCGCTGCACTCTGATCTTTTTCTCTGTTCAATATTCATGTCGTGGTTGTGAATATTAATAGTTTGTTAATAAAGCAATTGAAAAAAGTTATGATGTAACATTCGATTTTTGTTTTTGTAGCCATAAATTAAATATTGTTGAGCATTCAATCAGAAAATTGTATATGATGATGTAAAACAGGTTTTAATGGTCTGTTTTCTCGTCTATTCCAGGTTACCTGACACCGGACAGCCTCCAGTGCTCATATCGCTAGCAGACAACGCCAAATTGGAATTGAGGCATCCAGACGAACTATTGTTCGTCAACGATTCGGAAGAACACAACGACACTAAGATATTCTCCATCATTGACGGCGACAACGTTGAAGATGTCGCAGATAAACCATCGGAAGACGTGGAGAACGAAAGCACAGAACCACGCCTCGTCGTCAAAGCTAAGCCCATGCACGAAACCAGACAGGTAGAGGAAGCATTTCAAGCGCCCACAGTGGATGTCGATGCCACCACAGAATCTCAGACCGAAGAACCGAAAGAACAAGAAACAGAAAACATTCCAGTCAAACCAGAAACGCCCCAGGAGGACATACCCTCCTTCTCGGAGTGGGCACAGAAACAGCTGGCCGAAGCCGAGAAAAAAGACACAGTACTAAACCACTCGAGTCAACCTAGTCATAGTAATACGAATTTTAGTAGTAAAAGCACTAAATTACGGTCGAAGAACTACGCTTCGCTCGCGTGCGGCGCCAAGGTGGTCGCCGTGAACCCCGAGGCGGGCTCGGCCAGCTCGATCCTGTCGCCCAACAGGGACGAGTACATGCTGAACACGTGCAACAGCCGCATCTGGTTCGTGGTGGAGCTCTGCGAGGCTGTGCAGGCCCAGAAGATAGAGATAGCCAACTTCGAGTTGTTCTCCTCCACACCCAAAGATATCGCTGTATACTTCAGCGACCGGTTCCCGACGCGGGACTGGGCCAGCGTCGGCCAGTTTGCGGCGCAGGACATGAGAGACGTGCAGAGTTTTGATTTGTTCCCGCATTTATTTGGAAAATTTATCAAAGTTGAGATGCTGTCACATCACGGATCGGAGCACTACTGCCCGATATCCCTATTCAAAGTGTACGGCACGTCAGAGTTTGAAGTTCTAGAAAAGGAGAACTCGCAGCATCCCGCTCATATTGACGAGGATGAGGATGATGAAATAATAGACGTACCAGACATCCCCGCTGCCGAGACTGAGCCCTCGAAAAACCTTTTCGGTTCCGCGAGAGACGCAGTCATGTCTATCATGAAGAAGGCGGCACAAGCGCTGGTGAAAACTGAAGTTCCTAAAAACGTATCATCTGAACACAACGATACGTCTACAGACAAAACGTACAAACGGTGTTGTTCGCCCAGCCATATAATCGTGTGTGATAATTGCAGTGAGACGCTTTACAATGAAGTGTACGAACTAATTAGCTGTAGCTCGGACAAGTTAGTGAGTTTAGTGCGCCAAGTGTTCCTCCGCGAGACTTTGAAGTGTACTGGCATCTGCCAACAGTACGGACTTGATTTTAAAAGTACAAAGACAATAGAGTTTAGTGATGAACGTGTCGCTTATATGAATGCTTTGTTCCCTCGGAAATATTTAGCCGCCCTCTGTAATATCTTAGCTATTAAAGAAAAAAAAGTTGTTTTAAATACGAGTTTTGAAACAGAAATGAATGTTACCATGAATGTAACCGTGGATGAGTCGCCGCAAACTGTAAATAGTGAGACGAGTTCAGAACAGGAGATAAAGTTAGTTCCAGACAAGAACACAGCTTCCGAAGATGATAAAGCGAATGAAACAACGCAATCGGAAGAGAAAATACCAGCGGAATCTGTGACCGAAGGGACTGCTGTCCCTGTTGAGTTGCCTAAAGAGCAAAATGAGTCCGTTGATGAAAAGGTCGAGGAATCTCCGTCGATTGAAGAGAAACCTGTACAAGAAACGTTAGAAGTTACGACAGAAGTTGAAAAAGTAACAGAAACAGTAACTGATGAAAACAAAGAAAACGTTCAAAAGACTGAAATAAAAAATGGTAAAATTGAAGTAACGACGGAGAAACCAAAAGACAGCGCCGGTGCAGAGGAAGTTAGTGACTCGATCATTATAGACAATGATAACTTTATATCGGATTTCGACCAGATGGCGGTGGACCCCACCCCTGCAGGGGCACCCACGTTACCGAACCAAAATCAAGGTCAGGCGACGCTGCAGAAGGAGTCTGTGTTTTTGAGGCTATCTAATAGAGTTAAGGTGAGTAATACATTCTCAAAAGATATTTCATCCTTTATAAATGTGGCTTGATATGATTGAAGTAAGAATTATATGTTAGTAAAATAATTACTCATATTGATTGATATTAACCTTTCACCCCTAACTTCATTCACTTTGGCGCCGATACTATATTTTATCAGTTAAACCTTAGCTCGTTACTTGATATAATTGTTTGTGCAGATAAATCAGACGAAAATGTCTAACAAAATATATTGAATAGTGAAACTCAAATAAGTTACAAATAACTACGTTTTTAAACATCAAAGTATGTTTCTAATATTAATGTACTCTCATTTTCAGACGCTGGAGCGCAACATGTCTCTTTCGGGACAATATCTGGAGGAGCTGAGCAGGCGTTACAAGAAACAGGTAGAAGAAATGCAAAAGACTTTCGAAAAAACAGTGCAGCAGATGACTGAGGAGCGACGGAAGAGCAACGAGCGGGAACAGAAGTACCTCGAGCAGATGACGAGCCTGCAGGAGCAGCTGGCGCGCGTGGCCGCCGCCATGCACGTGCTGATGGACGAGCGCGACAGCTGGTTCGGGAACCTCAACTTCTTCAAGTTCATCGTGTTCCAGGCCATCATTTTCGCCATAGCCTTCTACTTCTTCTCTAGAAGACGGAAACCTGAACCTTTAATTGTACCAGTCATTAAAAAAGCCAAAAAGAAGCAAGATAAAATTAGAAGAAAATCCGTCGAAGGCGTCAGCGGACATGAAACTCCTTCTGCTAAAAAGCGGCGCCCCAGCGAGGAGGCGTTGCAGATAGCTCGACAATCGACCGAGGAGATGAGTCGAGACGAAGATGAAGAGGGTGAGTGGCAGGTCGCTCGCAAAAACAGAAGAAGGAAGACCTCCATAATACACAGAGCTGGGGAGACCGAACCCAAAGAGTGGGCGCGACAAGACAGCATCGGGAAGTTGCAGGATAACCCCATTCCTCTAGACGAGGAGGAATACTTCGCGCCGGTGACCGAGCCGAAGGAGTTCATAGAGAGCGAGTCTTCCAGCCCGCCGAAGCGGGACTTCCCAAAAACAAACGGGTCGTTCTTCAACAACCTGAAGACGAAGACCATGAAGACGCGGCGGCTGTCGTCGCCGGCGTTCCTGCGCACGCTGTCGCGGCAGAGCAGCCGCAGCGCGCCCAGCGGAGCCAGCGCGGCCAGCGCGGGCAGCGCGGGCAGTGCGGCCGCGGGCGGCGCGGCGGGCGGCGGCGCGGGCCCGCGCGCTCCCGACGCGCTGTACAACGGCGGGCTGGGCAGCAAGGCGGCCTCCGAGTCGCCCACCGCCAGCATGTGGTCCGACTCCACCGAGATCTCGCAGAACGGCCAGCAGGACCACGACAACACTGCTAGCAAGAAGAAGAAAAGTCTGAAGAACATATTGAAGAAGGTGTTTTGAGGGACATATTTGTAATTTAACAGTGTCGTGTATTCCGCTTAAAGTATTAAGCGTGTCGCTATTGTAATTTATTTCATTGCGAATATTAATGTTTAAATTATTGTATATTTGTTGTTAGTAGACCTCATAGGTGCCAATTGTGATAAATTAGGGAGCCTAATTGTTAGCGTGTTAAATTTTAATTTTATGCGATAATGTTTGCTTGTGGATGTAATGTTGAATGGCGACAATAATGTGAAATTGGAAAGACGAGTGCTAGTCTCGAGTGGGGAGCGATCGGTAAACAAAGAAACGGCATTAAATGCATTAATTTTATTCTGTAGTTTTATTTCACAGAAAACTTACATTATCACAGTAAAATATACTACACAGTTACAGTTCATTTAGATTTAATGATATATTGAAGAATGTTACAAAAATATCTATGGCTACACTATGACGAGTACAATTAAACGATATCTTTTTGAATTACAATATCGTGATCACTAACAAATTTTATGACATAACATAATATATACGACAACTCAGAGTGAAACAAAAATATCTTGTTACATATTAAAAACAACTTAATCATATTTACAAAACAATAACAATTATTCTTAACACAATAGTAAACATATCAACAACATAAGTATTATATATTTTAAAATATAAAAGCAACGTGATATCAGCTTCATGTGATGTCTTTCTGCCTCGGTTCGAATAAACAGATTTTTATATCAGCATGTTTCTTGGACGATTAACTAGATGAAAGTATTTCTATTTCTTATGACGCACAAAATGTTGTGTAAAACGTTTCTGAAAAATCTACAAACCAAGAGTAGCGAGCGAACGTCAGAAAATATCCGTCTAAGGACAAAAATACTATCTACAATAAATATTCATAATAAAATACATTGTTTACATCTAAGTAATATAGATAATGTTTTATATAGTCGACTACAAAAGTGGATAAAACCTATCGCTAAAGTCCGTATTGTTACAACTAGTAAAAAGGGAGTTATTGATAAACATATGGGACCAACTCTATGACACACCAGATATTTAGAAGTCTTGCCTTTCAATCCTGATAAGTTAAAACATACATTCTGGGCCTGTATATAAGTTACATTTCTGTGCGCGATAACTCTGAGTCGCTCACTCAAATGTACTGAAGTGACAAGTTAAAGTTTTGTGTTATAACGTTGTCGAAGCAGGGGATGTTTCGGAGAATTATAATACAAATTATGGAAATCATTACCCTCACACTTCTCTTCGTCTCCAATTCTCGTGTCATGTGAATATTCATAGTACAGTTCGATCTCGTCTAAAAAAACTTAAATTAGACTATGTGTAGTAATAAAATTGTTATAAGGGTAAATGATATCCATTTTTTATTAGCCTGTGTAAGATCCCACAGCTGAGCGAAGGTCTTCAAACCTCTCTGCCTTACAATTTCTAGTCTCGTGTGCCCCGCATATCTGACACTACACCACAGGGTACACCCTCGATATCCTTAATAATTCTTATTATTTCTGAAGCATCACCCAGGCCTTCTGAAGTCTAAAACTCTTACGAAATAATAGTGACGGACTGCAAGAAATCCTTCAAGTCGACACATCGGACGCTGACAAGCTTCTTATTCCTCGCCGCAGTATTGAGTTCCCTAATGGCCAGGTCGAAGGCATCGGTAGTGTAAACGCTATTGCTGTTCGTCGCCAACACGATCTCGTTGACTTCTTCATACAGTTTCACTGTTGTCAAGTGTTTGAAATGCTTTTTGAGAGTATTCATTATAGATTGTTGCAACTCCGTGTCGCGGCAGACGAGGTTTAATATGAAGTGACCTGAAAGAAGGTTAAAATATTTAAGTGAAATTTAGGAGATGAAAGATTGGTCGTGACTAAAGTTCCCATGGTATAATAGACAAAACTTTTTCTATCATTTCCTGATATAGTAGAATTTATTATTTGGATAATTGCTAATATTAAGGCTATTTTCAAATACCTTTATAGAATGATGCAATGATAAATTCGCTGATTCATCCGAAATAAAAATCTACTTAAACTATGCACGTATCACATAGAATATCATAATCGAGATTAAAGGGTAGGAGAAACGCCAAATCTGAATGAATATTAGCTTTAAAAGGCACATACCATGTTCGGTAAGTACATTCTTAACGTCTTCCAGCACAGAGTCTTCGAGGAACTGTTTGGGCGGACACGAGAGCCCCAGCGTTGGATCCTTGCTGTCCATGTCGAATAACACCGCCTCGTAGTGCTTGCCTGGATATCATAAGTAAACGTAGGTGAGTTAAAATAATGTTGGTGTTCAGGCAAATTGCAAAAGGAAGCTTGTTGCATTAAGGAAAAATAGCGTTACAGTAGAAATGTACCGAAAATCGAAAGCATCGACAGCAGAATGCAGTTAAAAATATATACAAACTGAACTTAGCCTTTAAGCAGTGAACGTTTTGCCACAGGGCTGCTATTAGTTCAGTGATATTGATTGTGATTTCGATAAACATGCGTGGCTAAACCCGTATACCATATAAGTATGAACAAAAACTTACCATTCTTAATCTCATCCTTCAAAAAATCCAATCCATCTTTGATTTGGACTTCCAAATTATCATCCGTTTGTAATTCAAAGTGGTCCCTGGCTATGTCCAGCATCGCAGGGTCGATGTCGACGGCCGTGACCTTGAGGTCGTCGTAGCACTTCCTGAGGAACATGCAGAGGCTGCCCCCGCCGAGGCCGAGGACGGCCACGTTGGTGAAGTCCTCAGCGCGGGAGAGCTGGACCCCCACACACATGAACGAGTGGTACAGAGATATGTGACCGAAGTCCACCACCAGCTTCGTTTTGTTTTTCTTTTTTACTGTAGAAGATAAAGTAGTTCGTTATAAAAAGGGTAAAATTGGTAAGAAATTTTAGCAGACTTGTTTTAATTACAATTCCAAATATTACTCCGGTATACCTACAATTCTACTAGGAGAAAACATGCGAATTGAAAAAAAATGTGAAGATGACCAAAAACAAACAAAGATATTCATTAAATTGTTCAAAAAATATCTATAAATGCGACAGTATGTGCGTTATTCGATTCATACCCAAACGGCTGGAGAGAGAAGAGAGAGAGAAATTTCTTATGCAGGCTGACCTTCGATTAACACACAGGCTACTTTCATCCGTTAGTTAATAGAGGCTAAATCATTCATTTATTTGCCAACCAACTTCTACACCGTCCAAGCCGCGAACAACATCTAGTATACCATGAAACTCACTTGTCTTCATCTTCGCCTCAGACTGGACTAGGAACTGGTTATCCAGGAACTCGAGGCGGCGGTGAGTGGCGCCCTCTACATCCACATCCTCCACCACGTAGCCGCCCGAGAACTGCGACGAGCCCTCGAACACCTTCACGCGACGGCCCACGTCACTGCCAAGCGACAGGAACGGGATCTAAGAGGGGATAGACGTAAGAGTTTAATACCCGGTAGGTATACATTATAACCTGTGTGTAGTAGATTGTAACGCATTGCTATACACCGACACAAAAATGCGGATGATGTAGTACGGCGGTTCAGGTTTAGTCAATAAGAGTCTGACACTACCCATTCCCTCCCCCGAGGGAGTGGCGGTCCATGAGGATTCCCCGCCTTACGAAAAAAAAGGGTAGACATACAACATCAGGAAAAGCCATACGAAAGATAACTTTCTTTGTTATTTTTACAAGGGGTAAATGTAATTTTGACAGTGATATCGACATCTTAAAATGACAATGGCAAACGAGAAATCTCAAATTATTCTTATCAAGTGTTAGTTTCATAGGAATAATTTGACATATACAAAATTTTGCGGTAGGTTGGTTGACCTCAATTGGATGTACTCCTGTCTCCTTTACTCGTTATATTTTAATATCCCAGATTCTTCACATCAGCCCAGCCTTGGCTAGAATTAGTATGATGATGACAAGATTCTTCACATACAAAACATCTTGGAGAACCAAATTCAATTCCCATTAAAACCAAAACAAAAATTCCTATATCTACCTGCCCAGTAAACCCTAGCGGTGCCAGCATCTTGGCTGCGTGCGCCAGTTCTTCCTTCACAGCGTCCAGGGAAGCGAACTTGTGTCCTCTCCGCAGCACGGCCACGATGAGCCGCCCGAACCGCGCCGAGTCCTGCAGCTGACGTCGACCTGCCGGTGTGCCGAATAACCACTCCGACTCCCTAGGAGAAAGCAGATCATTATGATATTATACGCTTTATCTGGGCCCCGATTCTGCTATTCAAAATTGGCTTAAAATGACACTTTTCGTATTCTTTCAAGCTTTTTTCCTACACAATAATTGGAAATTCAGTACGGGACGGCAGACTTAAGATAACTACAATTAATTTCTAATCATTGTGTTAGCAAAATGCTTAAGTAAATAGGAATAATTTCAAATTTAATCCAATTGCCATTTATTCATCGGCCATTGTAAATAGCAGAATCGGGGCCCTGAGTACATGTACGAGTAAAGTTCATTTTTGTTTGGTATCCTACTAGTATTATAAACGCGAATGTTTGTATGTATGGATTTATTGATGCTTTAACGCAAAAACCACAAAGGCTAAACTGGCTGTCCTAGTCCGAGCAGACAGTTGAAATTTCCACATTCCTTAGCAATTTTTGTTGCTTTGGTGTTTGGTTTGGCGGTTTTTTAGCCTTTTTCTATGGAACCCTTCTTCTCGCCAGTCTCGCACTTGACCGGTCTGATGACTAATACTTTTCATTAATAACAAGACATTGAAAAAATATTGCATCCTAATTCCCCCTCAAAGTTTTAAAAACAAAACGTTTTACTAGAAAACAGAGTAGTATATTTTCGTGTTCAATACATTTAACACCTCAAAGTAGATACATACGTATTGTGTATTTACACACATAAAGTACAGAAGAAAATACTCCAATATTTCACACATGTTTACAAAAACATATCGGTTTGAAACAAATATCTTTGTAACGAGTTCATCAACTCGTGCGCATATTGTTGATCAACAGTTCCAAATTTAAACGTGCAGCAAACAATGCGGGTGTGTCAGATGATTTTAACGTGTCATTGGCGGGAAAGTGAGGCAGTGGCCAACATTGTGTGAGCAAGTTAATTGATATGCTTCTAAGTAGGTATATTTGAATTTTGAAGTAAGTAAGTAAGGTAAAATATATTCTGACGAGTTAAGTCATTTTACTCCGTCAAATATGTAATGAGATAATATATAAAATATGAAACACGTATTTTTGTCTTTATCTGAACCAGGGACAACCCCACTTTAGAGTTAAGCCGTTTGACAGGGTAACCCGTACACGGGGTAACTCATATCGCAGTGTTACCTTTTGTTCGAGTTACATCCTCGAAACCCAGCGAAATGGTTAACACCTTCATTATGGTAACCACGTGAAGGGGTTAACCCCTTCAATAACTTAACCCTTTGAAGTGGTTACCTTCACGAAAGGCTTTTATTCGTGTTACCCTGAATTACCCACTAAACTTGAGCTGCATACTTGCACCCTAGCGGCCCCTCATTGCTTTACTAAGACTACAACTGATTTTCTTCTATCGCCGAGGCGTCGCGCCGCGACTCGCGCCTCTCGGACAAACTACCTACGCGCGAAACTTCGCGTCAGCATGATAAGAAAACCAGCCATATAGGTAACTAGCTGTTGCCCGCGACTTCGTCCGCGTGGTTAGAAGATATAAGTTAGGAATATTTGAACGAATGCCCTCGAAGATTAATATTTTTCCCCGTATTTGCCACATTTTCCATTAAATCTTCTCTCCTATTAGTTGCAGCGTAATTTTATATACCTAGCCTTAAACCTTCCTAGATTATTGGTCTATTGAACACAAAATGAGATCAAATTTTTTAGATGAAATTATTTATAATAATTTAAAAAAAAATCGAATATAAGTTTTTTTTCATTTTTTGCATTTTCTGAGAAGATTTCACGGGTGAATTTTCGATTGAAAATTAGAGTGTTTTTTTATATTAATTCAAAATAAGGTGAAAAAATAAATTTTTTAATCCGATAAATTACAGCGTATTTGGGACACAAAAAAGTAAGTTTTCACCAAATTTCGTTACAAAAATAAATTTTTGTAAAAGATGAAAATAAAAAACCACAATCTTGGTTTTTTGGATTTTTCACATAAATTTTGAGGTTGAGTGAAAAAAATGTAAATACAAAAGTTTTAGATCTTTTTATTTCCTACAACTTTGCTATTTGACTTTTTTCGATACGAATTTTAGTTTTGCCGGAAATCGAGAAAATCCGTTTTTTACTCTTCAAACGTCACTCTCACCCCCTTCCCGACCTCAGATCGCCCGTAAATTATTTTTCCTTTCATTGTTATAATATTCCCCTCCTTTTCTAATGGGTTTCATCCTACTATTATTTTATTTGGTTTTAAAAATTATCGACCCTGGTCTACAATTAGTATAGACACGAAAAATATATATCACATCGTTTGAAATGTGCGACAAGCAAAATTAAACTGTAAGATCATATCCACAATGATTTTTATTCCATGTTTACAAGTCGCTCGGTAAATGCAACAATGTCGCCGCTGGGCGGTAAGATGTCACGTGCGCTCGTGGTTATACTATTTTCAAACTAATGTCTATGATAAAGAGTGCATATTACACTGTCTTAGGTTGGAGTGGGTTACCCTGTTACAGTGTTACAGGGTAGTGAAAGGGTAACCTGTTCAGAACAGGGTTCCAGTAATCCGTTCGAAGGTGTAACATATGTCAAAGGGTTTTTTCTTGAAGCGCTTAAAAAAACCCCTTCAAAAACCCTTTCAATGAGTATCCGGCCGGTCCCTGATCTGAACACTAAAAAAATACGTTAGAAAGAACTTGTGTCGACTCACTTCTTGAAATTTATACACTGATGTCACGCTATTAAATTACATGAAGGTCATTGAAAAAAGGACTGTTAAAAATTTCACAACTTTTAAATGGCTCGTCTGATTTTTATCAAACATGTCTTAGAACACTCAACTTCAATACAGAATAACTAAATTGAAAACGTTGGATCCGTTCGGGACCCATGATGCCGCAGACAGACAGACACGCTAGACTTATACTTTTTTGCGTCGGGCGGGGTACATAATTTTTGCAACTTAGGGGGTAATACTGTATAACTTGCAGCGACTGAAATCAAGCATGTAGAACCACATTCTTTCCAAGCTCGATAAAAACTAAAATTATTTTTAACTTAAATTTATCTAGAGAGTAGAGAGCTCAATATTGTCGAGAAAACCAAATTAAACTGCAAATCACAGTTCTCATAACATATTTTAATAATAATACTTGCAAGTGCAAAAATAATGACACGGTGTTGCCATCACTCATACACACCCACAAATAGATTCCGGAGCGCGAATATGAAATATATCTGTCGTTACTGCTCGTTACGACATGTCATAAATCCTTCCAGATTTATTTGAAGGACGGTTCAACACCGATCTGAGCTAAATACCTAGGTTTAATAAATTGATTAGATTTGCTAAGAGAGAGAAGAGAGGTGTCGTGTGAGCGATATCGTCGTGTGAAATATATCACAGTTTATGCTCACCTTAACAGAAAATAATAATTATTATCAATGTTAGTCTTTAAGCTCAAATAGCTAAATAAACTTAGACTTAGTTTATAAATATTTTTCCTTACCTTAAATTTTTTTATTCTTATAAAAACTTCATTTCGAAGTTATACAAGTTACTCTTCTAAAAACTTACATGAAAATAAAAAAAAAACTGATTAAAGTAAAGTAAATTTTGTTAAACCCACATTTATTTAAATAGAGTCACAGTGAAAATATAAATAAGGCATTTTATACCTACCCAATTAAATTCAGCTGTCAATATCCTTTTGAAGTGCAACTATAATTTTAAACACAGAAACTTTCAGACTGACTTGAAAATATTTCTATATCGGTTTTATGAATGCACTATTTTCACGCTCGTTCGTCCAGTGACTCCAATATTGAGAAGTGGATACGTGCGTCCAGGCGCACCTTCATAAATGCTGCTTCATACTAGTTTAAGCCCCTGGATTCGCTCAACGAATATTAAAAGAACAGTTTCCTTTGAGTAAATATGTACAAGGTTAAGACTTTCATTTTAAGAACAAACTTCAAAGATCGGATTAAACAAAATACGACAGGAAATCTTATTTTATTTTCGAGCACTTTTTGATCGATTGCTGTTAGTACAATATAAACAAAATTGAAAATCATAGAGCTAGCCGTAACTTACTAACCGTATTTTCTTCCTCGAGTATTTATTTAATACAATTAAGTCTAATTTTAGGAGGAGGAGCTCGTGGCTAAGCTATAACCGCAGAAGTGAATCGATCACAGGTTAAGCTACGCTTGACGCGGTTGGTCCGTAGATGGGTGACCATCTTTGTCATAACGAGTTCCTCTGTGTTCCGGAAGGCACATTAAATTGTGGGTCCCGGCTGTTAATCCTACATCTTTGACAGTCGTTACAGGTAGTCAGAAGCTTGAAAAGTCTGACAACCAGTCTAACCAAGGGGTATCTATCGTGTTGCCCAGATAACTGGGTTGAGGAAGTCAGATAGGCAGTCGCTCCTCGTAAAACACTGGTACTCAGCTGAAACCGGTTAGACTGGAAGCCGACCCCAACATAGTTGGGAAAAGGCTAGGTCAATGATGATGACTTAAGTCAAATTTTATGGTAAACTTAATATTTCAATTGTATCAAAATGTTAGTGTAGCGGGATTTGAACCTACGCCACTTGCAAAATGAGTAGGATAGGCAGGATTTTGAACTTACGATCCAACGGTCGGTCGGTACGTATGTCATCCGACGAAGATTAAAATGTGAAATTACTTTTAAAAATCCATATTCACGGACAAACAATTAACCTGTATGTATATAAAGATCCTCTTTCTCGATAAATGTTGCTACGTGGGCGCTGTTTACGCATTGCCGCTATTTTTGACACTACTATATTGCACTACCTATGTTTTTACAGTTTTATATTCACGCCGAGAACATGTTACTGAGGTAAACACATACCGAGGTAGAAAATATTTTTAATAGTGTTATCTGATTATGCGAGAGTTAACAGTTTTAAAATAATCAAATTAATCTTCGGGATCATGGTCCATTTGCCTAAGTTAGATTTTTTTCCGTAATTTATTATTGAAAATACCACTAGGTATATCTAATATGGAGATTCCATTTGCTTTTTCCGACTTTTATCCTTTGGTAAGATGAAATATAGCTTTTCTTTGGATAAAGTGGAACTATTTTTTTTTACCGTATTATTTGGTGAGATGAAATGTAGAAGAACTCAAGATAATTTACTATTCACTCATTTACTTTTCCTGTTGAACATTTTCCTAATTACTGATGAAGCACTCAGATAGCAGATAAGCGCCACAAGACGAGTCATGATTGAATAAACCAATTTAAACTCTTGGTTGGCTTATTAAGAAAAACTGAATGGCGCATTTAGCCAGTAGTCTCAGGTTCAGACTGTTCAGGCTGGGATTTGAACATTGTGAAGGTATTATTTGTATTTATTTTAGCACTAAGAATGAATATAAATTAAGACCAGTATCTATTCTATAACTGACCTGCCTTGCGGGACAATGAATACTGCATATTTGTTGATAGCCTGTGACCGCTTCTGGTCAACCACATATAATGTGTACCGTGGGTTGTCATCGCCCGGTTGCATTAGATCCAAGGATACCTGAGATGAAGTATGTTATTTTTAAATTACAAATATTTGCAAATAGCCAAATTTTAAAATAATTTTTGAGAAGTTCAAAAAGCATATTAACCATTTTGGTTTAGATGGTAAAAGAAATAATAAGGAATAACTTTTCACTATAAATGTACACAACTTCCAAAAAGCATTTTTGGAAAACTTATAACAATAACTTAATTCACACAGAAAATATTGCTGTGATTAGTCTAAACACAATGTATGAAAGAATAATAACAATTTGATTCAGGGATAAGTACTTACTTCATCTTCATCGAGACTGGTCTTGGCAAGTCCATTGGTGACAAATGCGGTATCTTGGGCAGACTTGACATAGCTCTTCACCTCATCTGCTGTCTGTAGCCTTATCATCTTGTCTCCAGCCATACATACTTCAAGAATCTGAAAATATACATAGTTTTTTTTTTACTATGAGTGCAGTAAAATTAACAATGATTTCTAAAGACTGGAAGTATCAATTAATTGAACCTAATAGAACTCTGTAGTCAGTTGGCAAGTTAATGATATTTCTATGCAAAAGATTTTCCATGCCCAGTAGGACTGAGGATTATGGACAGTAATATCAAACATTTGAAGACAGTTTAAAAAGTTAATTATACCATACAACTTGTATCAATGTAACTTACCTTTGTGGCATTGCTCTGAACTGGTGGCGACAACAACAAACACTGGCAGAGTTGGACCGTCAGCATTCTCCGCATTCTTCTCCTCAGCCTCGTGACATCTCACCACGCGGAAACATCCACGAGTTATCGCAAAAAGTTTCCAACAACTTGCTAAGTATATGGCTTTGTAGCAAAGTTATACACACAAACCGACCTCCAAGCTTCAAAACTCTTTTGATCTCGTGAAAGTATTTGTCTATGGACTTTACCGTTTCCTCGGAGTCATCCGGCATTAGAGCATCTAATGTACCCTTGTCGAGAACTACATTAAATTCATCGTCGGAAAATGTTGTGTTCAAAGCGTCCATACAGAGAAACTTCATTCCTGTTCTATGAGAATTTATGGCTTTCATTTGCTTGATAACTACTTCTGAAACATCAATGTTAGTGATGTGTTCATAGCCGACATCGTATAGGTCGGCACTCAGTCCCGAGTTACCGCAACCCGGTATTAATATGACATCTCTCGGTTTTATGTACTTATGCAGCTGTCCGCACAGTTCTAAATATTCTCCATACCTGTAAAATTTATATTCCACAATGCATTAACCTTTTTGAAGCAGTAAAATCGAAAAATTAAAGCGCAAAACACATTTGTTTTGCAAACTACAATTTTAAATTATAACCTACCATTCGAAGGCTTGGTTCCCACGTTTCTTGAAGAATTTATTCCAATATCCTTCTCGCTAAATTCTTTGTGGCTTTTTGGTAGTAAATTCATATTGATCAATATCTTTTACAAATAAAAGAGTCGCACATGCATGGACTTATTTGGTTTGTTTTTCTGTCAAAAACCTTAACTTGTGTGAGTGTTACCAGTGATCTGTGATATAACTGTCTTCTCTTCAAATGTTCACTGTTTTTTGTAAAAGAAAAATCTACGCGTAAAAATATATCACTATGACTAATTACACGTCGTTTTTTTATTTATATTATTCACATACAGTAATTTATTAAAATATACTTAACTAATTTAATTGTCACCAACTTCTGTTTGGCTAAAAAGTTTGAGACATATTTTAATGTTATATTCAGCTGAATGAAGTTATTTATCGTATTATTTAACTCCGTAAATTAATTAAAAATTCAAAAACTTTTTCATTTTATTTCGAAGTGTACTCTTTGCGTAACACTACCAATGACTTTGTCAGTGTCATTTAAGTGTCTGACGTCTTGTATGTTGTCTATAGAAAAAGTTTTAGTTCCAAAAAGTAAAATCGTGTGTGTGAAATTAATTGGAGTGTTTGTGATTCTAAATATTTACGTAAAATGTTGATTTAGTTAGTTTAAATGTTGTGTGTAATCTCGGATAAGGAATGACTTTGGCTTGAATAAAATGGTCTTTTGGGACTTTGTAGAAATTAAGTCTTGGCTGCAATATTTTGGTTTGTGATCACAAAAAACTATCACCATGGAAGACAAACAGCAGGATAAATGGCAGGCTTTAGCGACGATCAAGGCTTTCGATTTGGGTAAGGAATATGTACTAAATAACCTAGTTAATGACCTAGTTACGTGTTTATTTACTTTATTTTCAGCATGTGATACAAGATCTTATAGCCTTGAACATCACATTGTATCTGATACCATTGAACCACGTATTTAAAATTCATTAGTTGTCTTCACGTCAATCCCTGTCAGCGACCAGTTATATCATTATCCTACTTACTATTTATATCTTCAAACTTTTAAACATTCAGTTAACATGTACAGTATAGACATAACATTTGAAGTTTTGATATGTCAACAATATTGGAAAATTTTCTTATCATCTATCTTATTTCACATATACTTACTTAATTTAATAATACTATTTTTCAAAATAATGATGCAATCTTTATATGGCCTAACAAATCTTCCTAAACATACAATATATCAAATAGATATTAAGACTAAGATTGTTTAAATGATGTTTTAACCCACTTATAAGTAATTAAAAAAAAATATTGGGTATAGTCCCATATGTAGCCATTTGATAAATTAACTTCACTGAAAATCTTTTTCGTAAGAGGCCTGCCACTGTTAATTTAATTATTGGTATGGTTGTGTCATCCATACTTACTTTGAACACCTATTGCAGGAATAAGCATACTTAGAAATCATGTACAGAGACACAAAAAACATTCATGGATTATACAAATAAGTATTCCATGTTGAAACTTAACATATATTATGGCATGCTGCATTAAGTGGCATGGTGACCATTAAATAAAGGTACATTTTGTTTACCTTTATTTAAATATATAAAGTGACTGACATAACACTGTGCATACAGTCTCTTTAAGACTTTCTATATCCAGTTTTTTAATTGATATTTTAATAATAATTGTGCTCTGATATAGGTTCTAAATACCATTATAATTATTAAATATGTGATATATCATCAGTATTAATTAAAACTATAACATTCGTTTGAGTTCTGGGTTCCGCAAATTGAAGTAAAAACCAAGATTAGAGTTAAAAATAGTCTATTCAGGCACACAATGTTCATACACAGTAAATATTCTTAATAACTAGTAACGGTCGCGAGCGCAACGATTTCGTGCGCGCTGCGGCGGTTGGCGGGAGCGAACTGTCGATCACGCGAGCGGCGAGCGACATCGCGCGTCGTCCTGCGCGGGGCGGGAGCGGGACGGGAGCGGGAGGAAGGAAAGAATTCCCGCGTACGCGCTATGTTAACATAGAAACGACGGTTGGGCAGGGCGTTACACTCTCCCCCTTTTGACCAGCGGAAGGTACTCCGAGTGGTCAAATACAAGAAAAGCGCTGCGGTTAGGTCACCTTTCGAGGGCGACCTCTATTACGTTTAGGGATAATCGGCTCAGGACATTCACCCTCCCTAGCATGGTAAGGACGCAAATCTGATACGTGATACTTGCCGATGATTTCTCCTGTCTTATCATGAGCTAGGAGGAATGTAGTAGGACTCACCTTTTTAGAGACGACGTACGGTCCATCCCGTTTCGGATTAAATTTCGAGGTGACACCTTTTGATGCGTTACTGAGAGTATGGGTTCGCATTAGGACTAAGTCTCCTTCCTGTAATCATGACTGACGACCGACACTTATCGGCATATGACTTACGGACATCTTGCTGCCGTTCCAGAGTCTCTTTGGCCGTCGAGACGGTATCTGCGAGTTTCAGCAGATAAGGCGTAATTTGGGGAACAAAATTCTCCGATTCCACCACTACTCGGAGATCTGCCTGAGCAGTTAAGGGTGACCGCAGCTCACGACCGAACGTCAAGTAAGCTGGGGTACGATCCGTGGATGTAGTCACTGAACTATTAAAAGCAAACCGTACAAACGGTAATACCTCTGGCCAAGTCTGATGGCGACCTTCCACTAAGATGGCGAGCTGAGCCTTTAGGTCCCTGTTCTTTCGCTCGACTGGATTCGCCTGTGGGTGATATAAGGGCACCAGGCTTTGTTTCACACCTAGAACATACATCGCTTTTTGCATAACGTCTGCAACGAATTGCACTCCGTTATCAGAAATCATCCGCCTAGGAAGACGAATCTCATAAATACCTCATTGGACCAAAGTTTTAGCACACGTCTCTGCTGTAGCTTCGATGAGAGCGAAGACTTCCACCCACTTGC